>NW_027507748.1:107925842-108195842 GCF_037356315.1 Lithobates pipiens
TGACATTGATCGTACTAGTTTACCTTTGGATCCTAAGATTGCACTTCTAAGTATTATACCAAATGCATGGACATCCACAGAACTTTTTTCAGGGGGGAGGGCATCATTTTAAGGTCACCATGCCCCGCCCCCTTTCGACAATGTCATTATCACACGATCATGGCCAGAGACTGCAAATGTAGTACAGGAGATGGTCAGAGACTGCGGACATGGTACAGGAGATGGACAGAGACTGTGGACATGATAAAGGAGATGGTCAGAGATTGCAGACATGATACAGGAGATGGTTAGAGACTGCGGACATAGTACAGAAGATGGTCAGAGACTGTGGACATAGTACATGAGACGGTCAGAGACTACAGACATAGTACATGAGATGGTCAGAGACTACAGACATAGTATAGGAGATGGTCAGAGACTGTGGACATACTACATGAGATGGTCAGGGACTGCGGACATAATACATGTGAAGGCCAATGAGATGCCGACACGCGTTTAGAGGGGAGGAGCTGAATCTGTGAAGCTTTGTGAGTGTATATTTGCGGGGAATGAAGTGATAATTTGAGACATGCTGTTTTAAAGTTTTTATCTTGTAAGTGGATTTGTTTTGGGGGCTTTTAATAAACATGCAAACAGAGTACACTATGGCACTTGTGTTTGTTGTTTCATGTCTATAACCTACTGAAGCAATAGTGTGATTGAGCACTTATCAGAAAGTGAAGGAAGGTTTGTCTGGCGGCAATACAAAAGATGATTACCCACACAGAGGAGCAGTCTGGAGACTGTAGGATTACCATTGGAGAGTGAAAGCTGATCCATTGTGGTGGACACGAGGAGTGATTTGTCTATGCTTTTACATTCATCTTTGAGGTGAGCAGGCACTTTAGCTGGTGGAGGTGTGCACTGGATATTGGCCCTTTTGAGGACGAACACACACAGCTGTGATTGTTTTGGAAGCATTGACACATATGAACTGTTTTTTTTTTTCTAATTTTTTGACATTTTCATTCTTTTCATTTAAAATATTTTTTTTTGGTCATGAAATGTTTACTATAAATTGTGTACGCACATTTTTTAATGAGACACAGTGCTGCACTATTTAGAAAACAATATTGAATTTGGTGTGGTGTATCACTGTAAGTGTTCAGCAGCTGTGCAGTCACATATATTGGTGATTTCACACATTTACCCTGTTATAGGAGGAAGTAATTTATTTTGGCGCTGATTGTTTTTTTCACAATTTATACTACAGGTGACGGTCAGAGATTGCAGACATGGTACAGCAGACGATCAGAGACTGCAGACATACTACAAAAGACGGTCAGAGACTGCAGACGTAGTACAGGAGACGGTCAGAGATTGCAGACATGGTACAGTAGACGATCAGAGACTGCAGACATACTACAAAAGACGGTCAGAGACTGCAGACGTAGTACAAGAGATGGTCAGAGACTGCGGACACTTCTGGGAATCAGCAGGGTGTCCGGTGTCCTCTATTTCATTCCAGGACACTGTATTTTCCCAGAATGAAGGTGAGTATGCAGAAGGGATACAATCATGTTACAAATCTTTGTAATATTCCCTACATCGCTCAACGAGCAGTATACACGATTGATACCCCTATCTATGTTGTGGCATGGGCGTCCGCAGCAGGGGGCAAGGGGGGTCAAGTGCCCCCCCCCTGGAATCCCCAAGGTGTTGCCGCCGCCACCGCCATGCTGCATCCTCCGCTCTCTCCTCTGGATCACAGCGCTGGATGGCTGTGTTCGGCGGCCGCTCTGTACCACAGTCCCGCCCCCCCCCAGACCAGCTTGTGTGATAGTAGAATCACGTTCCGCCTATCACATGAGACGGTCTGGGGGGGGCGGGACTGTGGTACAGAGCGGCTGCCGAACACAGCCATCCAGCGCTGTGATCCAGAGGAGTAGATGCCCATTCGTGCCACAGTGCCTGGATAGGAGGATCGAAGGGGGGGGGGGGCTGCAGTGCTCTACTCCACCATCGCACTCTGCTGCCCCCCCGCAGTGCTCTCCTCCACCACCGCACTCTCCTGCCCCCCCAGTGGTCTCCTCCACCACACACTCTCCTGCCCCCCCCAGTGCTCTCCTCCACCACAGCACTCTCCTGCCCCCCCAGTGGTCTCCTCCAACACCGCACTCTCCTGCCCCCCCCCCCGTGCTCTCCTCCACCACTGCACTCTCCTGCCCCCCCAGTACTCTCCTCCGCCACAGCACTTTCCTGCCCCCCCCCAGTGCTCTCCTCCACCACAGCACTCTCCTGCCCCCCCCAGTGCTCTCCTCCACCACCGCACTCTCCTGCCCCCCCCAGTGCTCTCCTCCACCACCGCACTCTCCTGCCCCCCCCCCCAGTGCTCTCCTCCACCACCGCACTCTCCTGCCCCCCGTGCTCTCCTCCACCACGCACTCTCCTGCCCCCCCAGTGCTCTCCTCCACCACCGCACTCTCCTGCCTCCCCCCGTGCTCTCCTCCACCACGCACTCTCCTGCCCCCCCAGTGCTCTCCTCCACCACCGCACTCTCCTGCCTCCCCCCGTGCTCTCCTCCACCACGCACTCTCCTGCCCCCCCAGTGCTCTCCTCCACCACGCACTCTCCTGCCCCCACAGTGCTCTCCTCCACCACCGCACTCTCCTGCCCCCCCAGTGCTCTCCTCCACCACCGCACTCTCCTGCCCCCGTGCTCTCCTCCACCACGCACTCTCCTGCCCCCCCAGTGCTCTCCTCCAGCCATCCAGCGCTGTGATCCAGAGGAGTAGATGCCCATTCGTGCCACAGTGCCTGGATAGGAGGATCGAAGAGGGGGGGGGGGGCTGCAGTGCTCTACTCCACCATCGCACTCTGCTGCCCCCCCCAGTGCTCTCCTCCACCACCGCACTCTCCTGCCCCCCCAGTGGTCTCCTCCACCACACACTCTCCTGCCCCCCCCAGTGCTCTCCTCCACCACAGCACTCTCCTGCCCCCCAGTGGTCTCCTCCAACACTGCACTCTCCTGCCCCCCCCCCCAGTGCTCTCCTCCACCACTGCACTCTCCTGCCCCCCCAGTACTCTCCTCCGCCACAGCACTCTCCTGCCCCCCCAGTGCTCTCCTCCACCACAGCACTCTCCTGCCCCCCCCAGTGCTCTCCTCCACCACCGCACTCTCCTGCCCCCCCCAGTGCTCTCCTCCACCACCGCACTCTCCTGCCCCCCCCCAGTGCTCTCCTCCACCACCGCACTCTCCTGCCCCCCAGTGCTCTCCTCCACCACAGCACTCTCCTGCCCCCCCCAGTGCTCTCCTCCACCACCGCACTCTCCTGCCCCCCCAGTGCTCTCCTCCACCACCGCACTCTCCTGCCCCCCCAGTGCTCTCCTCCACCACCGCACTCTCCTGCCCCCCCAGTGCTCTCCTCCACCACCGCACTCTCCTGCCCCCCCAGTGCTCTCCTCCACCACCACACTCTCCTGCCCCCCACCCCAGTGCTCTCCTCCACCACCGCACTCTCCTGCCCCCCCCCCCCCAGTGCTCTCCTCCACCACCGCACTCTCCTGCCCCCCCCAGTGCTCTCCTCCACCACC
This sequence comes from Lithobates pipiens, assembly GCF_037356315.1. Lineage (NCBI taxonomy): Eukaryota > Metazoa > Chordata > Amphibia > Anura > Ranidae > Lithobates > Lithobates pipiens. The sequence goes on from NW_027507748.1 coordinate 107,929,415, forward strand.
GCACTCTCCTGCCCCCCCAGTGCTCTCCTCCACCACCGCACTCTCCTGCCCCCGTGCTCTCCTCCACCACGCACTCTCCTGCCCCCCCAGTGCTCTCCTCCAGCCATCCAGCGCTGTGATCCAGAGGAGTAGATGCCCATTCGTGCCACAGTGCCTGGATAGGAGGATCGAAGGGGGGGGGGGATGCAGTGCTCTACTCCACCATCGCACTCTGCTGCCCCCCCCAGTGCTCTCCTCCACCACCGCACTCTCCTGCCCCCCCCAGTGGTCTCCTCCACCACACACTCTCCTGCCCCCCCCAGTGCTCTCCTCCACCACAGCACTCTCCTGCCCCCCAGTGGTCTCCTCCAACACCGCACTCTCCTGCCCCCCCCCCCAGTGCTCTCCTCCACCACTGCACTCTCCTGCCCCCCCAGTACTCTCCTCCGCCACAGCACTCTCCTCCCCCCCCAGTGCTCTCCTCCACCACAGCACTCTCCTGCCCCCCCCCAGTGCTCTCCTCCACCACCGCACTCTCCTGCCCCCCCCCAGTGCTCTCCTCCACCACCGCACTCTCCTGCCCCCCCCAGTGCTCTCCTCCACCACCGCACTCTCCTGCCCCCCAGTGCTCTCCTCCACCACAGCACTCTCCTGCCCCCCCCCAGTGCTCTCCTCCACCACCGCACTCTCCTGCCCCCCCAGTGCTCTCCTCCACCACCGCACTCTCCTGCCCCCCCCAGTGCTCTCCTCCACCACCGCACTCTCCTGCCCCCCCAGTGCTCTCCTCCACCACCGCACTCTCCTGCCCCCCCAGTGCTCTCCTCCACCACCACACTCTCCTGCCCCCCACCCCAGTGCTCTCCTCCACCACCGCACTCTCCTGCCCCCCCCCAGTGCTCTCCTCCACCACCGCACTCTCCTGCCCCCCCAGTGCTCTCCTCCACCACCGCACTCTCCTGCCCCCCCCAGTGCTCTCCTCCACCACCGCACTCTCCTGCCCCCCAGTACTCTTCTGCCCCCCCCATGCTCTCCTCCACCACCGCACTCTCCTGCCCCCCAGTGCTCTCCTCCACCACCGCACGCTCCTGCCCCCCAGTGGTCTCCACCACCAGCACACTCTCCTGCCCCCCCAGTGCTCTCCTCCACCACCGCACTCTCCTGCCCCCCCCAGTGCTCTCCTCCACCACTGCACTCTCCTGCCCCCCCAGTGCTCTCCTCCACCACAGCACTCTCCTGCCCCCCCAGTGCTCTCCTCCACCACCGCACTCTCCTGCCCCCCCCAGTGCTCTCCTCCACCACCGCACTCTCCTGCCCCCCCCAGTGCTCTCCTCCACCACCGCACTCTCCTGCCCCCCCAGTACTCTTCTGCCCCCCCCAGTGCTCTCCTCCACCACCGCACTCTCCTGCCCCCCAGTGCTCTCCTCCACCACCGCACGCTCCTGCCCCCCAGTGGTCTCCACCACCAGCGCACTCTCCTGCCCCCCCAGTGCTCTCCTCCACCACCGCACTCTCCTGCCCCCCCCAGTGCTCTCCTCCACCACTGCACTCTCCTGCCCCCCCAGTGCTCTCCTCCACCACAGCACTCTCCTGCCCCCCCAGTGCTCTCCTCCACCACCGCACTCTCCTGCCCCCCCAGTGCTCTCCTCCACCACAGCACTCTCCTGCCCCCCAGTGCTCTCCTCCACCACCACACTCTCCTGCCCCCCCCCCCAGTGCTCTCCTCCACCACTGCACTCTCCTGCCCCCCCCCAGTGCTCTCCTCCACCACTGCACTCTCCTGCCCCCCCCCAGTGCTCTCCTCCACCACCGCACTCTCCTGCCCCCCCAGTACTCTCCTCCACTACCGCACTCTCCTGCCCCCCCAGTGCTCTCCTCCACCACCGCACTCTCCTGCCCCCCCAGTGCTCTCCTCCACCACCGCACTCTCTTGCCCCCCGTGCTCTCCTCCACCACGCACTCTCCTGCCCCCCCCAGTGCTCTCCTCCACCACCGCACTCTCCTGCCTCCCCCCGTGCTCTCCTCCACCACGCACTCTCCTGCCCCCGTGCTCTCCTCCACCACGCACTCTCCTGCCCCCCAGTGCTCTACTCCACCACCGCACTCTCCTGCCCCCCCAGTGCTCTCCTCCACCACAGCACTCTCCTGCCCCCCCTCAGTGGTCTCCTCCACCACCGCACTCTCCTGCCCCCCCAGTGCTCTCCTCCACCACCGCACTCTCCTGCCCCCCCCCAGTGCTCTCCTCCACCAGCACACTCTCCTGCCACTCCCTCCAGTGGTCTCCTCCACCACCACACTCTCCTGCCACCCCCTCCAGTGCTCTCCTCCTCCACCACACTCTCCTGCCACCCCCTCCAGTGCTCTCCTCCACCACCACACTCTCCTGCCACCCCCTCCAGTGCTCTCTTCCACCACCACACTCTCCTGCCCCCCCCTACAGTGCTCCCCTCCACCACTGCACTCTCCTGCCCCCTCCCAGTGCTCTCCTCCACTGCCACACTCTCCTGCCCCCCCTCAGTGGTCTCCACCACCATACTCTCCTGCCACCCCTCCAGTGCTCTCCTCCACCACACTCTCCTGCCCCCCCCCCACTCTCTCCTGCCCCCCCCCCAGTTTTATCCTTCTCTAGCCACCATCCCAGTGCTCTCCCCCCCAGTGCTCTCCCCCCTGTCCCCCCCAGTGCTCTCCCCCCTGTTCCCCCCAGTGCTCTCCACTCCGCCCAGTGCTCCCCCCCCCACAGTGCTCTCCACTCCCCCAGTCCTCTCCCCTCTGTGCTCTCCCCCCGTTCTCCCCCCAGTGCTCTCCCCCTTGTTCTTTCCCCCCCCCAGTTCTCTCCACTCCCTCCAGTGCCCCCCCAGTGCTCTCCTCCCCCCCAGCGCTCTCCTCTCTCCCCCTGTTCTTTCACCCCCAGTGCTCTCCCCTCAGTGCTCTCCACTCCCCCCAGTGCTCTCCCCCTGTTCTTTCTCCCCCCCAGTGCTCTTCATCTCTCCCCATCACTCTCCATCCCCCACCTTAGTGCTCTCCAGCCCCCCATTCTCCCCACCCTGTTCTTTCTGCCCCCCCCCCCAGTGCTCTCTACTCTCCGTGCTCTCCACCCCTGTTCTTTTTGGCTCCCCTCCAGCACTCTCCACTCCCCACCCCTGTACTCTCGACTCCCCCTGCATTTTGCCCCCACCCATGTGCTCTCCACCCCCCATAGTGCTCTCCAGTCCCCCGTGCTTTCCACCCCTGTTCTTTCTGGCCCCCACTGGTGCTCTCAAGCTCCCCCCCATTGCTCTCCACTCCCCCTGCTCTTTGTACACCCCCAGTATTCTCCAGCCCCCGTGCTCTCCACCCCTGTTTTTCTGCCCCCCCAGTGCTCCTCACCCCCCCACACTCTTAGCCCCCCAGTGCTCTTCACCACCCCACACTCTTAGCCCCCCCCAGTGTTCTCAGCCTACCGTGCTCTCTACCCCTGTTCTTGTTGGACCCCCCAGTACTCTCAAGTTCCCCCCCAGCGCTCTCAGCTTCTCACCCCTGTGATCTCCACTCCCCCTCGCTCTTTGCCCCCACCCATGTGTTCTCCATCCCCGCCAGTACTCTTTGCTCCCCCTTCTCTCCAACTCCCACTCAGTGCTCTCCACTTCCCCAGGACCAGAGGGCAGGCTGACTGGGGCTGGAAAATGAGGACGGCTGAAGGTGCAGGTGGCCAGGGACCACTCCATCTTACAGCAGACAGATCCTCTGGAAGGAGCACCGTCCCCATCCAAAACGAGAACAGACCCTGCCTGCTGCTGGCCGTCATGGATATCCTGCTGGCATGCAAGGTACTGTACCGAGCATCAACAACACACCTTCCCACAGACAGGGACTGCAGACTGGGACATGGGGCACAGGTGGGGCTGCAATGATGGGCACAGTGAGACTGCTTTCACGGCACAGTAAAGCTGCATTTGATGGACACAGTGAGGCTGCATTTGATGGACACAGTGAGGCTGCAATTTGATGGGAACAGTGAGGCTGCATTTTGGTGGGCACAGTGAGGCTGAATTTTGGTGGGAACAGTGAGGCTGCATTTTGGGGGGCACAGTGAGGCTGCATTTGGTGGGCACAGTGAGGCTGCATTTGGTGGGCACAGTGATGCTGCATTTGGTGGACACAGTGAGGCTGAATTTGGTGGGCACAGTGAGGCTGAATTTGATGGGCACTGGTGAGGCTGCATTGAGCTCTTGCATCAAGTCTGCAGTCTCTGTCCATCTCCTGTAGCATGTCTGCAGTCTCTGAGGTAGTCTGGAGAGGAGTCAAGAGTGGGAGCACCGCCAGGATGGGGATCATGGGAGAAGTCAGACTTGTGTGGACTGTGGACAGGAGACTATAGGATAAAACCTCCAAGCTGGAGCCGACTGACTGAGCCCTGCACAGTGCACCTGAGAGGAGGTCAGTGAAAGCACCGCTAGGCCAGTCGGCGGTCACTGATGTAAGGGGGGAGTGAATACGATATTGTAAGGGGCACTGATATAAAGGGTTTCCTCCTTATATTAGTAACCCACCCCCCTTACCTTAGAGTATTCTTTCTGCAGAAGGTGGTCCCCCCCCCATGTTCTGAGTTTCTGGGGTCCCCCTTGATGATTGATCACTTACCACTATTAACTGGAATTTATATATATATATATATATATATATATATATATATAAAGCCCTATGTGATTTCATATCTATATCTAATACTATCTTCATCAAATGTGCTTTAAAATGTATGGTTTTCCCTTTCATGAACAAGAAAATAATGACGTTATGCTGTTGGGCTGGTATAATAATGCTGTGAGGCTGGTATGAAATTTTTTCCAGGGCTGGTTTTTGAAAGCATGGGCATCCGCAAGGTTACTCAGGTGGCTGCGTACCATGCCCATATAGCCTAGAGAATGTACATCTTTTTACATTGCAATATATCTGTTTTTGCCATATTTTTATCTTGATGAAAACGGCCTATACAGTGACAGTATGAGATCAAAATATGGCCACAACAGATGTATTGCAATGTAAAAAGATGTACATTCTCTAGGCTATATGGGCATGGAACACAGCCGCCAGAGTAACTTCCAATACAAAGTGAAGATGAATTATCTGTTATATAACACACATGTATTACCAGTGGAAAGATTTTCATGAGATTGTCAAAAAGGGGCGGAGCATGAGTGGCCTTGAAATGATGCCCCCCCTTGGAAAAAGTTCTGCGGACGCCCATGTGTTGTGGATGGACTTTTCTCACTCTTTAACATAGGAGTTTATGGGCCCAGTGTGTGCTTCTTTCTTTTAATCAATAACAACGTTGTTATTCGGTGGAGGTTTGATACATTTTATGATGTTCTTCTTTACAATGTTCTGTGTCCAAAAAAAACGATTAAATTCTGATACTGAATTAACATCTGGGGTCACTTTATACCTGCTCCTCTGGGAAATTCTCCCATCAATAAATTCAGTTTCTCCTTTTTCTGGTATGTAGAACCACTCCTCTGGAGGGGGAATGACGAATGCTACATAATTCCCAAGTGATTCCGCTCTACTAGGGTTATTCCTTTCCTTTGCTGTTTAGCATATTGATCCTGGAATGAAGGTGCCCAGGACCAGGGACACAAATGTAAATTGCTGGCACAGCTGCTGAATCAGTGGCGTCACTAGGGTTGGCGTCACCTGGTGCAGTAAAACATGGTGCTAACCCCCCTATTTTTGTGCCAATAGCCCAGCTGGCAGCCCAGCGTTGGAGCTTGTTGGTATGCATTGCAGTGGTCAATAAGGCCTGCAGGCAGTATTAGGGTAGAGGATAGCATGTTAGGTACTTCCTAATGGCTCAGTCCCTAGGAACAGTAATGGATAATGGCCAACAGGTCCTCTTACCAGACCCAGAGAAACAGCAGCAGTGATCCCTCCGGATGGATATTCGCTCACTCTGGGTTCACTGGGCGACTATAGTCAGTAATGTAGCATGTCTGTACCCTGGCAGTGGCTCAGTCTTTCTCGCTCTGGTTGTGCTGTGCAGCAGCTTGGCTCTCTCTCTGATGGTGTTGTGCAGCAGAATGGCTCTCTCTGTGGTGGTGCTGTGCAGCAGCGTGGCTCTCTCTCTGGTGGCGCTGAGCAATGTGGCTCTCTCTCTCTGGCTTCTGCCCAGCACACTCCTCTTTCTTTGTCCTGTAGCACTCAGTCCCTCAGCTTTTTTCCAGGCTGCAGTCTCTCAAGCGCTCTCTTTCTCTCGATCGAGCTGTAACCTCCTCCTTGTAGAAAACAGGGCTGCCAGTCTTCAGGAATACATGTGCTATGATGCTCTCCTCTCCTAGTATCCTCTGATTGGCCCTCCATTGTGGCCATGGGGGAAGGAACAGAGTGGGTAGGAAGCTGGGCTGGGAAACTAGGCTGTCTCTCTCTCTCTCTCTCTGGCTTCTGCCCAGCACACTCCACTTTCTTTGTTCTGTAGCACTCAGTCCTTCAGCTTTTTTCCAGGCTGCAGCCTCTCAAGTGCTCTCTCGATTGAGCTGTAGCCTCCTGCTTGTGGAAAACAGGGCTGCCAATCTTCAGGACTACATGTCCCCTGATGATCTCCTCTCCTAGTATCCTCTGATTGAACCTCCATTGTGGCCAATGGGGAAGCAACAGAGTGGACAGGAAGCTGGGCAGGGAAACTAGGGGTCGTCTCTTCTCCCTGACAGGAGAAGGGAGGGGTGAGCGGGGGAAACCTGACAGCCCGCAGCTTGACTTTCCCCTGTCACAGCGCTGGACTGAGGAGGGAAAAGAGCCCACAGTGAAACTACACTGATGGGGGGCTTGAAAGCACCTTGATGATACCTTGATGATGCCACTATGCTGAATGTAACAGTGCCGATTCAATCCCTGATCACGGGGGGGGGGGGACTTGACCCCCCTTGCACTCCCTTGCAGACGCCCATGACCAAATGTCATGTTATCCCCAATGCTTAGATGAATGGTGATACGTTTACTTTTTCTATCTTGAAAATTATTAGCTCAGAAATGGTTGTCCCCTATACCACCAATATTTCTTCCATGGCATAATGTAGTTCAATAAAACTCTTGAAAGAGAAAAATGTGTGTATAAAATATCTATAAAATATTTTCCCACTGCTTGCTGTTTATCCATTGCCAGTTTATTCTGTTACCTAATTTTATGACATTCTATTTGTGCTACTACTCACCCAGGTGTGTTTCTGGAGCTCTCTTTTTATATTTTATTTTTATGTATTGCTGTAATATACGGCTTGATCTCATGTACTGGCATTTGGGGGTTTAATTGACCTACTTTGTTAATTATCTGACATGCATTAGTGAGATATGTTTATGGGACATACTGTTTTGTCTTATTTTATGTTTCTCTTTTCTTTGGTCTTGTTATTTTGTATATTAAATGCTAATATATATATATATATATATATATATATATATATATATATATATATATATATATATATATATATATATATATATATATATATATATATGTTTTTTTTTTTTTTACATTTTCTGAACCCATACTTCATAGTGCTGAACACACTGTAGTCTCCATCATGAAGAGGGTTAAGGACCATTACAGTGTAATTTATAACAGCGACATGCACTTAGCACACAGTAATTGAAGCCACATCCGTCCTAACTATAGGATACAAAGTTCACTGCAAGCACTGTATGTGTTAGCAAGAGGTTAAACTTGAGGCTTGATGTTACATTAATAATACTCAATATTAGAGCATGGTGAGCTAGATATATCAATATATAGTCCAAGGCAATTGATACTTTTTTGTTTAAAGAAAAAATGTTTAAATAAAATATGTAGCCAAATTATTTCAGCCACTGTCTGCATAGTAAATATCAACTGGTTATTTTAATATTAACTTGAACAGCTCTTTGTATGAAATGCTATTTTCTTTAACTGCTGAAGATAGGCTCTACTGATTGAATACTTTCCAATTTTAAGGTGGATCTAAACACAGCTCCATATGATAAAGTGGCATTCAATTCAAGACCAAAAATGTTTACCAATCAATATTTGTGATGGGTGCATCCATTTTCTTTTTTTATTCCTTTATTTTGTTGGCAAGACAGAAAATAAATGGTCAAAAGAAATCTTCAGTGTATATGGTCACGAGAAGCTATATCAATGCAAATGCATAGGTAAGTAGGTACAGGGTAACATTATCCATCAAACAATCAGGGAAAAATGTATAGGATGACTTCCCAGGGACTGTGTTCAGTATCACCATTGTGTTCACCTGCAGAGGGGGCAAAAAAAAGCCTTGGCAAGTTTCACACATGGAGACACCTCTAGTATCCACCTGTGTAGGACACCCTAAAAAGTTTGTTCTAGTGTCCCACACTAGTGCTCCAGATCTGTAAAGCTGCTGAGTGTCCTCTCCTTACACTGAATCAAGTTTACATTTCATTCTAGCTACAAACCCACCTAGACAACAAACTTATTTTAATTCAAATAGGCATAAACAAATGTAGTTAACCTGCATCTGCCAAAAACATTGTATTAGTGAGCGAACAAACGATGTTTACTACGAACGATTACTGTGCCCACGAACCTGAAACTTGCCATTTTAAAGTGTACAACAGTAAAGAAAAGCACATGTACCAGCACAAAAGTAATAATAATAATAGGAACACACGACAAATACTCATGCTACCCTCAATTTCAGGTCAGACCAGCATTTCCTCAATTGATCCTTGGATTATTATACCCCAAAATTCCTGTACAGACATCTCACAACTTTAGTCATGATCTCGGCCTTTCTCACATTTGGGTTTGGGTAAGGTCCATACTTCCTATCATAGTCGGCCCTCTTCAAGATGTCCGCTATCTCCACCACCTCTACAAAGACCCTATTTGAGGCCTTAAATCTCATCCGGGACGTTTGTGGCTCCGGGCTTTTGCCTTTACTGCTATCTGCATGCACTTGCACTTTCTCCGCCATGTATTCTCCCACTGTGCCGAAAGAGATGGGGCGGGGAATATACTAGAAAGAAGGTCGGGGCGGGCGGAGTTTCATGCATGCGCAGTGTATATAAAGCATAACATGCATGCGTCATACATAAGATCTGTGAGCGGAGGAAGGAGTAGCATAAGCGCCGATCGTGCTGACGAAGGTACAATTTTAACTTGGGGCATCAGCGGCCTATACTGCTTATAGATTGAGGCCTGTATTGGGACAAGATTATGAGAGTTTAGCCTGACATTAGGGTTTGTCTTGTGTTGTGTCTTGCAGATAAAATTGAGTGATTTAACGATCATGACTTTCTCCCTAGCTTCATTGATAAATACAGAGAGCTGCCCTTTCTGTGGCAGGTGAAACACCCTTTTTATAATAATAAAATAAAGAGGAAGGCAGCGCTGGATCAATTGCTGGAATTGGTGAAGCCGGTGATTCCCACGGCAACCATCCCCTATTTGAAGTGCAAAACTGGCGGCCTGAGGAGCACATATAATAGGAAGCGCAAAAAAGTCCTTGATTTCATGAGATCAGAAGCAGCAGCAGATGAAATTTAAGTCCCCAGGCTCTGGTACTATGACAGACTGCGGTTTTTGTCACACCAGACTGAAATCAGGCCATCACTATCAACCCTTCCTTCCACTCTTCCACCCCAGCTGAGGCTTCCGACGTCTAACCTGGGCCTTCCACCCAGAAAGAAGTTGTGGAGGAGCCCAGCTTGAGTCAGGTATAGCATTGTTCAACATAATGATGTTAACTAAATGTTCTTATTGATCACTAATTTCTGATTTAACTAAGTGGTTAATATATATCAATAGACAATAGTAGCCAAAATGACTGGGACAAGAATGAAAAATGCTGGGGTCAGAATGATAGTCTTTTCTATTTGTTAACATTTAATTTGCAATAGTCATGAGCTCAAAATTGTGTGTGATGGATGACCAAACAACTAAAACTATGTCCCATTTTCATACATAGGAAAGTCTCAGCCAAGAGGAGGCCATGGAAAGTGTCAGCCAGGAGGAGGCCATGGAAAGTCTCAGCCTGGAGGTGACCAGGGAAAGTGGTATCCAGGAGGTGGCCGGGCCCAGTAGCCTGACTGAATCCCAGGTTCCTCCCCTCTGGCTTACAACAAAAAGGACCGGGAGGCTACTGCGACCCTCAGAAGCACCCCCAATATTCAAGAGGCCTATGCCTGCATGGCTGCTAGCAAAATGCAGGAAATAGAGGTGGGCCAATGCCTCATTTGTGAGGAAGTGATCTATCAGGCCCTAAATAAGGGGTTTAGGGGCGAACTCACAAGTAAAAGCCATGTTTGTGAGTGCGACCATCCTCCTCCTCCACCTCTGCCACAACTCCAACACCAGAGCCATAGCCCAGAAGAAAGCGTTGAAGGAAGACGAGAGCGATAGCCTGGGTTCAGTCCGGTCTGACAAAAGACGCAGGCTGTTGTAAGACCACAGGACATATATGTAATCTGCTGCTGCTCCCGATCTCTCTGAGTCCTGGACCATATTGTGCTCCCTATTAAATGGACTCCTCAAGCTCCCAATTTTGCCTGTCAAATAATTGATGTCTGCCCTGGGGTACAAAGGCTTTGCCAATTTCACCAGTTTATCCAGCGTTGCCTTCCTCTTTATTTTGTTATGACCCCTAATAAATGTCTATTTTTAATCACAAATACTTGGCTATGTGTTTTACTTCAAAAGGACAGTTTGAGGAGTGCCCAAGATGGCCACTTGAGCCAGGACCTCCGCAGCACCACAGTCTAACGTCGCCCACAGCACCATGAAATTCGCCCCAGGAAGGCACCCAGCTAGGGGATCGGTCCCACAAACGAACCAAGCCACACCGCCGAATGAGCAATCCGGCAATCTTCTGCTATCTGGGGCCGCAGTTCGAGGCCTCCACCCGAGCCGGGTGTACCAATATGGCCGCCACGGCCAATGCAGGCTCCCAGCCTCATGCTTACAACACGGACGGAGGCACAAAACAAAGGCAAGTGCTCACCCCAGCCATCCTGAACTATACCCCTCTAACCCATGGGATCAGCCAGCAGGCAATTACTCCGTCACCTGCCTCCACAGAATCCCTCATTGGCCACACCATGGAAGAGCAGGCTCTCTCCCCTGCAGGGCCTAACAGGCCTCTCCACAGTGACTTCACCACCCCTGGTCTGCATTCCCAAGACCACAACTTTAATGCAGCAAACCTATATGACAAACTATCAGCCCTCCTAGAATGGGATTTAGCCACTACTGCCGCCAAAATAACAGGGGACATAAAATCAGACCTGGAGAATATAGGCTCCCGGATAGAAGCAAATGAAAGTAAAGTGGACCCTAGGCCCGCAGTGTCTAGCCAAAACTCGGATCTGATCCAAACTCTGCAGGACCAACTTGATACCGCTTCATCACGCATTGATGATCTGGAGAATAGGTCCAGACAGCACAATTTCCAGAATAGGTGCTTACCAGAAACCATCACAGATGTATCGGCAGCGACCCAAGACCTAATCACGTCTCTACTGCCTAACACCCAACAACAGTGGCTAGAATTGGATAGAGCCCACAGGGCCCTGGGGCACCCAAGGAAGGATGGATCTCCCAGAGACATAATAGTCAAGCCACACTATTATGCGATAAAAGAAGCTGTCATGAAGCAAACTCACACTATGTCCCAGGTGACCTGCCAAGGACATGCAGTCCAGATCTTCGCCGACCTTTTGCCCTCAACAATTCAACGCAGACACTCCCTGAAGCCACTTCTGTCCTTGATGTCCCAGAAAGACATCAAATATAGGTGGGCATTCCCGTTTGCGGTAACATTTTCTTACAACGGACAAAACCAGGCCTTCACCAACTTCACATCAGGAGAGAAGCTCCTCCTAAACCTGAAAATTATTTCCCAGGACTCAGAAATGGAAACATCCTCCTCCAGATCAACCAAGAGGCCACCACCAATCAGCCCGTCATCCCCCCTCTGGAATAAACCAAAAGCGCAAAGATTGGGTAACAAAGGTCCCACACCCCAGTTAATCATTGGCTCCTCATGGACTGTCTAACACGATGTTACTCTGTTAACTCCTTTCTTTTGACCTAGGTCACCCCGCCGGCTTGGGGCTCTGACCCCTTCCTCCCCACTAGTGGTCCTCAGCCACTCTAAACATTAGGCTCTTCCATCGCCCACTCCCCTCCCCCTTTTCCCACCCCTTTTTTTTATGAGCATCTGGAGTTGCTGGACACTCTTCTTGCCCTGATGTGCTTCAAGTTTTTCTTTAGAGTTGTTTACACGCTACAGAACTGACTGGGTCAATTATTTCAATTGCTTCAAAGTCTCACCTAATGATCCACCCATCCTCCCTCCCAAATCTCTACCCTCCCCCAACCCTTCCCCTTCCTCATCCCCCCTTCTCCCCCCTATACCCTGCCTGATCATACCTCCCTCCAAAAGTTTTTCTATTCTCACCCTTCTTCCTCTTCTTTTTCTATCCTATCTCTCTTCACTTTGTTGCTCTATCAAACAACAGCTAATAATTTTATCTATGACAGAATTATGACAGGCTTCATGAGAAAATCCAACAGCTTGAGGGGGAAACTTCAGTCGCACGACACCATGGGCGAAGACTTCTCCTGATAAGTGTCAGTGAATGCATCCACACCCATCCCCTTTGTTCCAATGTCTAGTTCTACCATAAACTCTCTCAGGATTGCTTCCCATAAAGTTCAAGGGTTGAATTCCCCTCTCAAATGCAGAAAAATCTTGAATTTTTACAAGTCGCTCAACCTGGATGACATTATGCTTCAGGAGACACACTTCCCGATCCGGTACAGTCCGACGTTCCTACACTCACACTTTCCCCAGTTCTTTCTAGCAAACACAGAAAATAAGTCCAAGGGGTAGCCATTGCATTCTCTAAGAACTGCAAATTCTCCTGGACCTTGGAAATGAAGGACCCCCGAGGGCAGGTTTCTCTTAGTCAAAGGCACGATAGAGTATCAACTATATTCTCTGGTATCATATTATGCCCCCAACAGGTGACAGACAGCTTTCTTTGTTTGACTATTCCCCTACTCCTATTCCTCAATCCCCTACTTGAAGGTACAGTTATTCTAACCAGTGACTCAAACATTGCCTTTGATCATGCCCACTCAAAGCCAGCCATAAAATAGCCAAATGACTACACTCTCAAGGTCTTGCAGACATTTGGAGAGAACTAAACCACTCCACTAGGGACTTCACCCACTACTCTGCTCCGCACCACACATACGCCAAAATCTATCACATTTTAGTCCCCGCACACTCAATCCCCCTGGTCTTAAAAGCACAAATCAGAGACTCAATATTGTCAGATCATTCTCTAGTTGTAATGTCCATCGGCCTTTCCTCCCCAAAATCTAGACAGAGACACTGGTGACTGAATGAGTTCCTACCGTCCAATCCATTCAGAGTTACCATGCTTGAACAATCTTTAAAAGACTACTTTAAACTCAACAACACTGAGCATGTCTCAGAGGAAACCCTGTGGGCAGCACACAAGGCATTCATTAGGGGGGAAATCATTAAAATGTCAGCCCAAATTAAATGGGAAAGAACAGCTGATATAAAGAAATTAGAAAGAGAGTACATTTCAGCTTGAGCACAATACAAAAAAAAACCTCAAACACAACAATAACCCAACTTGATAAACTAAAGCTGGGCTTAAACCTTGCTCTCACAACACAAGCCAAAAAATACTTACGATGGAAAAAAAACAAATTCTACACACAGAAAGACAAGATTGGAACTATGCTTGCATCCAAATTATCCCCCAGAATACGGCTACATGTAATGCCACAGATCAGGATTCCCAGACACGGTCTCTCAGCTAATCCTAGGAAAATCCTGGAGGCCTTTTGGAGTTTCTATATAAAACTCTATAAGGCCCCTGTTTCCAAAGACAATACGGCTATTGCACATTTCCTGGATTCATTGCCGATCCCTGCCCTGTCCCCTGAACACAAGAGTATCCTAGATGCTTCCTTCTTGGAGGAAGAGGTTCTAGGGGTCATAAAGGAACTTAAAACTGGATCTGCTCCAGGCCCTGATGGACTACCCAACCCTTTCTACAAAACATTTGCCAACACCTTGGCGCCGTTCTTAGCAAAATATTTCAACGCCAAAACCCACGGTGACCCAATAGACACACACCTTAATGCAGCATACATAACGGTGATCCCAAAGCCAGATAAAAACCCAGAGGATGTCAACAACTACTGCCATAATTCACAAATTAATAGCGACCTTAAAATACTGACAAAAATCCTCCCCAACCGTTTTTCAGCCTTTATCGGCATTACATACACAAGGATCAAGTTGGTTTAATTCCTGGCAGACAGGGCCCTGATCAAATTAGGCGGGCAATCGACATGTCTCTATTCTCCAATCCAACTGGGAAGGGGTCCCTAAACAGAAGGCCTTTGATTCTGTCTCCTGGCCGTATATCTTCACTCTTTTGGAGCGATGGGGCTTTGGAGACAGGCTCATGGAAGTTCACCTACAGGGTTATTACTCGAAACCAATACACATTAAAATAGGTACCAGGCAAGGGTGTCCACTCTAGCCACTAATCTTTGTGGTGGCTATTGAAACCCTCGCTATAGCAATTTGGCAAAACCCAAATATAAAAGGAGTAGCGTGCGGTCCTCAAACTCACAAATGCAGTCTGTATGCGGATAATATTCTATTATTCCTCTCCTCACCTATCACATCCCTGCCGAACTTATGTCAGACGCTTGAAGAATTTGCGGTGATTTCAGGACTTCAAGTGAAATTATCCAAGTCCCTAGCAATGAATGTCTCCCTCCCTCTAGACACGGTCTCCCTGCTCCAACACTCTTTTACATTTGCATGGAATAAAACAGGGATATGCAATTAGCGGACCTCCAGCTGTTGCAGAACTACAAGTCCCATGAGGCATAGCAAGACTCTGACAGCCACAAGCATGACACCCAAAGGCAGAGGCATGATGGAACTTGTAGTTTTGCAACAGATGGAGGTCCGCTAATTGTATATCCCTGGAATAAAACATCCATTAAATACCTAGGAATCAACTTGACACCAAAGACGGAATCCTTCTATAATAATGACTACCCGCAAACTCGCAAACTGGAAACAGACCTCCAGACCTGGTCCAAATGCAACTTTTCTTGGACAGGCCGGAAATGACCAGCCCAAACTACTTTACCTGTTTTCCTCCCTGCCCATACCGATCAAACAAGCTCAAATTAATTCCTTTCAGAGTAAAATTCTGAAATTCATCTGGGGTAAGGGGGGGATTACAGAATTCTGCAAAGCTCATTATATTGTCATAAGAAAAGAGGAAAATTGGGTCTACCTAAGTTAGTTCAGTGCTACTACGCAGCCAGGATAGCACAGATTTCAGCAGTGTATTCCAAATACGAAAAAACAGACTGGATCCAAATTGAAAGACAAGCAGTCCTCCGTCACACTCTCGACTTCTTGTTGTGGTGCCCACAAAAGCCCGTCCGCTGATAATAGCGCTGACCCTGTCTCATTCTTTAGCCCTATGGGACCGATTCCGCACAGTGACAACCCTGACCTCAGCGAGCAAACCGCTGTCACATTTATTTAATAACCCTGAATTCCCCTCAGGTATGAACATAGTAGTTTTCAAATGGTGGCTGGACAAAGGACTGTACCGGATCGGACATTTTTTCACATCCTCGGGCCCTATCTTCCTTGATCACTGTATCCATAAGCTGGAACTACCCCTCTCAGAGCGATTCAGATTCCAACAAATATCACATTACTTAGTCTCTATCTGGCCAGAAAAACCAAAGCCGCCTAGGTTTACTTCTTACAAAATATGCTGTGGTCAGGGACTGGGACAGAGGGGAGGGATTTCGATTATTTATCTGTCCCTAGTGCAACCGCACGCAAAACTCCCCTTTATGTCAGAATGGGAATCGGATTTCCAATTCAGCTGGGACCTGGAGGTCTGGCAGTCGGCATGCTTCAAATCATTCAAGGGCATTTTAAATACCTCCCTCGTATAAGCCAGCCTGAAAGCACTCTCTATATGGTACTACGCACCATCGAGACTGGCAGCAATGTATGATTAAGCAGATGCTCTGTGCTTCAGAGGCTGCCATCTGTCAGGAACAATGGCCCACATATGGTGGGAGTGTCCCAGAGTACGCTTATTCTGGAGGAAAATTTTCAATATAATCGATAGGCTCACTGGCAGCCAGGTACCCAGGTCTCCGATGGTCACTCAATGGAGTGATCCCAAAAATCCACTCGAAGGCTAATACATTTCATTCTTGTGGGTGCTAAACTAACCATAGCAAAGGCCTGGAAACAACCAAAAATTTCAATAAAAACAACCCTCAGGAAAGTATCCTGGATAATGTCCCAAGAAAAGTTATCCAACATTCTCCTAAACACGGTAGGCAAATTTTAAGCCACGTGCGAGCCCTGGGCCCAATATATGGGCATATCCCTCTCTCCCTGCACTAAGCCTGAATGATACTTCTGCAAAACCAAGGGGGCACTCTTTACGTCTAGAGGAAAAGAGATTTCATCTCCAAATACAGAAAGGTTTCTTCACAGTAAGAGCTGTGAAAATGTAGAATAGACTCCCTGCAGAGGTGGTTATGGCCAGCTCAGTGAATTGCTTTAAGAAAGGCCTGGATTATTTCCTAAGTGTACATAATATAACTGGGTACTGACATTTATAGGGAAAGTTGATCCGGGGAAAATCCGATTGCCTCTCGGGGGATCAGGAAGGAATTTTTTTCCCCTGCTTTAGCAAATTGGATCATGCTCTGCTGAGGTTTTTTGCCTTCCTCTGGATCAACTGTGGGTATAAATTGGGTATATGGGCTGGTGTGATATTATATATATATATTTTTTTTTTTTTTTTGTGGTTTAACTGGATAGACTTGTGTCTTTTTTCAACCTGACTAACTATGTAACTATGTAAAACCCATAGATAGTTAATCTCATACTCCTAGTACATTCTCTCTCTTTACTCTTCTTTCACTATCCTACTGCTTTCTCTTGTTACTCCCTAAATATTTGGTATGTCAGAAGGTTCTTTTTTATCTGAAAGTTAGAAGTTTTGGTTCTACAGTTGTGATTAAGGCCAGCCATAGTACTGGTCACAACTGCGGATATGTGGTGGGATGGGGGTTGGATTTGGGGGGCTATGAACCCAGCCCAGCACAGCTTGATCCTCATGGGGGTGCCTGGTGTAAAGGGTTCTTCCCTGGCCCGCCCTGATCTCTCCGCATCTGTTGTTACCGCTACGGCACCCAGAAACCTGAATCAATCTGGTTCATGAACTGAGTTCAAACATATGCCTTACGGTCTTACATTCGCCTATTATTTCCCCGATATGTCTTTGTAATCAGCTTGTTGAGCTCTAGAGCACTTTTTCGGAATTACTCTTATATTGTAATGCAAAACTCTGTTATCAATATTGTGATGTCCATTTTCAAAATGTATGTTATTTCTTAACCTGAAAATAAAAATTTTGAGAAATAAAAACAAAAAGGGACAGTTTGTGAGTAGGCAGGTACATTTAAAAAATATAATGTCAAATTAACAAGGGACACCAACACCAACCAATCTCCTTGAGGTTAAAAAATACAAAGTTGATCTTGGGAAAATCCGATTGCCTCTCGGGGGATCAGGAAGGAATTTTTTCCCCTGCTTTAGCAAATTGGATCATGCTCTGCTGGGTTTTCGCCTTCCTCTGGATCAACTGTTGGTATAGAATTGGGTATATGGGATTGTATGATACTATTATTTTTATTTTATTTTTTTGTGGTTGAACTGGATGGACCGGTGTCCTTTTTCAACCTGACTAACTATGTAACTATTGTGGCAGCACGCAGGTAAAATCACCTGGTTGTATTCAGGATGGGAAATATGTGTGTCCTAGATTCAGGCTTTATGCAGACTTTTACAATTAGAGGGGAAGAGTTAATGAGCCCAGCTGTAGTAAGTGGGCTCATTAAGACCTCTACAAAAAACCCCAGCATGCATAGGGAGATGCTCCATCCTGGAACCAGTTTTGTGTGTATAGACTGGGGAGTCTGAGATCTGTTCTGTGCGGTGAGTTAACGCCTGTGTGGCAAACCCCTCCAATAGAGACAGGGACTGGGGCAGCACAAGGCTGCACCCAGTTGTTAGACAGGGAGTCTACGTGTGTAGTTAGAGGTCAAGCTGACCAGGATTTATTTTCTTGTTTTATTTTGTTTGGCTGTTATATGTATCACTGCATGTAGCCTAAATAAACCGGATCTTTTGTTTTTTGCACCTACACCGCTGTCTGCTGTGCCTGACTTTGTGTTGTGAACCCATCCAGGGGGTCACACACACCCGCTACCGAGCGAACCCCCTCACAGTTGGTGGAGAATTTTGGCAGTTTTTTTTTTTTTTTGTTGTTAAGGCCAGCATGGAGGAGATACTGAGACAGCTGGCTCTAGCAAATGCAAACCAGCAGCAAACAAATGCAGCTTTACAAAAGAGCCTTGCAGCTCAACAACAAGCCCAGCAGCAGGCAAATGCAAATCAGCAGCAGACAAATGCAACTTTGCAGCAGAGTTTGGAAGCCCAGCAGCAGGCAAATGCAAATCAGCAGCAGACAAATGCAACTTTGCAGCAGAGTTTGGAAGCTCAGCAACAAGCCCAGCAGCGATCTGAAGCCCGCTTCATAGACCTGTTGCAGAAGCAAGAGCAGAATTTTCAACAGCAAATAGAGACATTGATACAGCAACGTCCGCAGACCAATGAAGCAAGTGGGTACAATAATACCGCAACCTTTGGTGTGAGCCGTTTACTGACAAAAATGACTGGAGAGGATGATCCGGAGGTGTTTTTGACCACATTTGAAAGGACTGCTGAAAGGGAAAAGTGGCCTAAGGAGCAATGGGCTGGACTGGTGGCCCCTCTGTTAACTGGGGAATCGCAGAAAGCTTATTATGACCTAGAGCCTGACCAAGCAAAAGACTATGTGGTGCTAAAAGCAGAAATATTGGCACGGCGGGGTGTCACCCTGGCAGTCCGGGCTCAGCGTGTGCATAACTGGACTTTTCAGGTTGGAAAACCTCCCAGGTCTCAAATGTATGATCTCATTCACCTGAGCAGGAAGTGGCTGCAGCCAGAGATTTTGACCGCACCAAACATTGTGGAACGTGTGGTTATGGATCGTTTCCTGAGAGCTCTTCCTACTGCCATCCAAAAATGGGTAAGCCATGGAGACCCAGAAAATGCAGATAAACTTGTGGATCTGGTTGAGAGGTACTTGGCTACAGAGAACTTGACCACCTCTTCCAGGGACTCACGGACTTTCCCCCCTAAGACCAGATCATCCCCAGTGGCGGGTAAGATGACTCCAAGGGGTGAGGGTGGAGAGAGTGAGAGGGTGGGAGTTCTACCTAAGGTCTGGCGGGAGCAGCCCAGGAAGCCCATGCTGCAAGAGGCAGCGAAAAAAATTATTTGCTACCGCTGCCGGCAAGAGGGACATATTGCAGCCAATTGCCCAGTTGTGGATGAGCCTATGCAATGTGACTTTATAAGGGAGAGACGTCAGTCGCTGTTTGCGACAGTTGCATGCACTGCCATTCGGGGACCTGAGAAACATTTATGTAAAATGTGTATTAATGGTAGACATGTTGATGTGTTGCTAGATTCAGGTAGCCTGGTAACATTGATAAAAGCTGAATTAGTTACTACAGAGGTCTCTGGGAAGAACAGGGTGGCTGTTATTTGTGTGCATGGGGACACCCGAGAGTATCCTGTAACTTCAGTGTTTTTTGAGACCCCCAAAGGTAACCTCTCTCATCAGGTGGGGTTAGTGTCTCAGTTACCACATGATGCTATTGTGGGAAGGGATTTTCCAAAATTCTGGGAACTCTGGGATTGTCCTGAGGCCCCCATTGGTGCCCCTATAAACCAGGAAGATGACCAGAATTCCTCTGGGAGTGGTGAGGACTCTCCTGAATTTCCCTTGTCGGTATTGGCGGGGGAAACTCGAGAAACTGGGGAGGAGCCAACATCCTCAGATGAAAACATGCCGTCTGTGGAGTTTTCGGATCTTGAGGTTCACAGGGAAAATTTTGCCACAGAACAGTTAAAAGACCCCACCCTAATAAAGGCACGGGAAAATGTGGTGAAAATAGATGGCGAGTTAGTGAACCCAGATAAGACTTGCCCTTATCCTTACTTCACTATGGAAAGGGACCTGCTATATCGAGTGGCTCAAAGGGCAGAAGAAACCATTGAGCAACTTGTAGTGCCCAAACCTTACAGGAAGTTGGTGTTAGAATTGGCTCATGGACACATTCTGGGAGGTCATCTGGGGACAGAGAAAACCAGAGAGAGGGTATTGCAGAGATTCTATTGGCCTGGGGTCATGAAGGAAATAGAAAAGTATTGTTCCTCCTGCCCTGTGTGTCAGAAGTCGGCACCTATGCCACATTTCCGTAACCCACTGGTACCTCTTCCTATCATTGAGGTCCCCTTTGAGAGGATCGCAATGGATTTGGTAGGTCCGATAATGAAGTGTGCTAGGGGGCATCAGTACATTTTGGTTATATTGGACTATGCCACCCGTTATCCGGAAGCAATTCCTCTCCGAAATACCTCGGCCAAAACCATAGCCAAAGAGCTATCCCTTGTTTTTAGCCGCGTGGGTATTTGTAAGGAACTGCTTACGGACCAAGGTACACCCTTTATGTCCCGGGTTATGAAAGAATTATGCAAGTTGTACAAAGTGAAGCAATTGTGTACATCTGTGTATCACCCCCAAACAGATGGGTTGGTTGAAAGATTCAACAAAACCCTAAAACAAATGTTAAAGAAGGTGGTGGATAGAGATGGAAAGAATTGGGATTGTCTAATACCCTATCTGATGTTTGCCATTAGGGAGGTACCCCAATCCTCTACGGGTTTCTCACCCTTCGAGTTGCTCTATGGGAGACACCCAAGAGGGCTGCTGGATATCGCCAAGGAAACTTGGGAAAATGAGAGTTCTCCTCACAGGAGTGTGATTGAGCATGTCGCCCTGATGCAAGATAGAATTGCACAGGTAATGCCAATTGTAAAGGAACATTTAACCCAAGCGCAGTTAGCACAGCAGAGAGTGTACAACCGTGGGGCCAAGACACGTACTTTTTCCCCGGGGGATAGGGTCTTGGTGCTAGTCCCTACGGTTGAAAGCAAATTTCTGGCCAAATGGCAAGGTCCATATGAAGTAATTGAAAAAATTAGTGAGGTGAACTACAGGGTTAGACAGCCAGGAAGGCGAAAGCCGGAGCAGATCTATCACGTCAATCTGCTGAAAGCCTGGAGGGATAGGGAATCCCTAGTCGCAGAGACTTTGTCACAAGTACAGCCTGATTGCTTAGTTCCTGAGGTTGGAATAGCAGACACCTTATCGAAACCCCAACAACAGGAGGTTAAAGAGTTTGTACTTCGTAACAAAGAGATTTTCTCTGAGCTTCCGGGACAAACATCTGGCGTAGAGCATGATATTATCACCCCGCCAGGAGAAAGGGTAAAACTAAAACCTTATAGAATACCAGAGGCCCGACGGGAGGCAATACGTGGGGAGGTTCAAAGGATGCTGGAATTGGGTGTGATAGAGGAGTCCCAGAGTGACTGGTCCAGTCCTATTGTACTAGTGCCCAAACCTGATGGGAGCTGGCGGTTTTGTAACGATTTTAGACAATTAAATAAAGTTACAAAATTTGACACCTACCCCATGCCACGTATAGATGAGTTGGTTGACCGGCTGGGAACAGCCCGATATATGACAACTCTTGATCTCACCAAAGGGTATTGGCAAATTCCCCTGGCCGAGTCGGCCAAGGAGAAAACTGCGTTTGTAACCCCAGATGGGGCATTCCAATATAAGAGAATGCCGTTTGGGTTACAGAATGCACCGGCAACATTCCAGCGGAAAATGGATAAGATTCTGAGGCCCCATCATAAATATGCTGCAGCTTACCTGGATGATGTGATTATCCATAGCACAGACTGGGTCTCACATTTGCCAAAAGTACAAGCAGTCCTAGACTCTATCCGGGAAGCTGGGTTTACGGCCAATCCAAAGAAGTGTACCATTGGACAGGAGGAGGCCAAATATCTTGGGTACACTATTGGGAGGTCAATAAAGTCGAGGCCATACAGAGTTGGCCACGTCCCAACAGCAAGAAACAGGTACGAGCCTTTCTGGGAATCGCTGGCTATTATCGACGATTCATTCCCCATTTTGCTTCTCAGGCTGTGCCCCTCACCAACCTGACAAAAGGGAAAGAGTCGGTTATGGTTAAATGGTCCCCAGAGGCTGAGGAAGCATTTCAGTCCTTAAAAACAGCCTTATGTAGCCAGCCAGCATTGTACTCACCAGACTTCTCTAAGGACTTTGTTGTACAAACTGATGCATCAGACGTTGGGTTAGGAGCAGTGTTATCCCAGGTCTGGAACGGGGAAGAGCACCCAGTCATTTACCTCAGCAGGAAGTTAAAGTCCCATGAGGTAAATTACTCCACGATTGAGAAGGAATGTTTAGCAGTGAAGTGGGCTCTAGATTCCCTTCGGTACTATCTGCTAGGTAGGCACTTTGACCTGGTGACTGATCACGCTCCTTTAAAGTGGATGGCTCAAAACAAGGAGACCAATAGAAGGGTAAATAGGTGGTTCCTGGCCCTACAGGAATTTAACTTTACAGTTAAGCATCGCCCTGGTGTTAAAATGGGGAATGTGGATGCTTTGTCTCGGATACATGCGTGTCTGGCTGCTTGTGTTACAACCCCAAGTTTGAAACAAGAGGGGGGGGTATGTGGCAGCACGCAGGTAAAATCACCTGGTTGTATTCAGGATGGGAAATATGTGTGTCCTAGATTCAGGCTTTATGCAGACTTTTACAATTAGAGGGGAAGAGTTAATGAGCCCAGCTGTAGTAAGTGGGCTCATTAAGACCTCTACAAAAAACCCCAGCATGCATAGGGAGATGCTCCATCCTGGAACCAGTTTTGTGTGTATAGACTGGGGAGTCTGAGATCTGTTCTGTGCGGTGAGTTAACGCCTGTGTGGCAAACCCCTACAATAGAGACAGGGACTGGGGCAGCACAAGGCTGCACCCAGTTGTTAGACAGGGAGTCTACGTGTGTAGTTAGAGGTCAAGCTGACCAGGATTTATTTTCTTGTTTTATTTTGTTTGGCTGTTATATGTATCACTGCATGTAGCCTAAATAAACCGGATCTTTTGTTTTTTGCACCTACACCGCTGTCTGCTGTGCCTGACTTTGTGTTGTGAACCCATCCAGGGGGGTCACACACACCCGCTACCGAGCGAACCCCCTCACACTATAATAATGGTGTTGTGGTAACTTGACACACAAAACGAAAAAAAAAATATTATGGAGAGCACTACAAAAAAAAAATAAACAAAAAAATCAGGAGAACTTGATAAAAAAAAAAAAAAAAAAGTAGGTCACTATAAAAAAATATATAAACATTATTCTAGAGATCTAGCAAAAAAAAAAAAAAAAAGATTATTCAGGAGATCACGAGAAATGTCAGAAATCTGTGTGAATATCAGCAGCAAAACAACTTCATTATTGTAGCATTATAAAGAAGAAGAAAATGCGCTGCATTAAAAGAGAGAGTGACGAATGTGCTATCTCCATTATGAATGCTAGTTTTACCAGACCGAGCGCTTCCGTCTCGTACTTGAGTCAGAGCATGCGTGGAATTTTGTGTGTCGGAATTGTCTACACACAAATTGTCTACACACGCTCGGAATTTATGACAATGGATTTTGCTGTCGGAAAATTTGAGATCCAGCTCTCAACTTTATGTTGTCAGAAATTCCAACAGCAA
Source organism: Lithobates pipiens (assembly GCF_037356315.1). Taxonomy (NCBI): domain Eukaryota; kingdom Metazoa; phylum Chordata; class Amphibia; order Anura; family Ranidae; genus Lithobates; species Lithobates pipiens. The sequence goes on from NW_027507748.1 coordinate 107,953,261, forward strand.
ATGTCCTATGGAGCCTGCACACGGTCGGAATTTCCAACAACAAGCTCGTATCGAGCATTTGTTGTCAGAAATTGCGAGTGTCTGTAGGTGGCATAAGAGTTTTTTGAAACTTTTGGCACTTTCCGCTGACACCACTAATTGTGGAAGGTAGTTCCATATCCTTAGTGTTCTAAGAGTAAAGAACTCCCTATGCAGTTTAAGGTTAAACCGCTTCTCCTCCAGTTTCACTGAGTGGCCACATGTCTTCTTAAAGTGGTCCTAAAGGCAGAAGGTGATGTTGCACGAGAAACTTGGCTGTCCGGGACTCTCCCTCCTCGTTGTCTGAGATAGCAGCAGGCACCATTGGCTCCCACTTCTGTCAATCAAAGTCAATGAGACAATGAGGAGAGGGAGGGGGTGGGGCCGAACAATGGCTCAGTGTTTTAATGGACAAACGGAGCTGCAGCTTGGCTCGGTTGCCCCCATAGCAAGCTGTTTGCTGTGGGGGCACTTGGCAGGAGGGAGGGGCCAAGAAGAGAAGGATCTGGGCTTCTCTGTGTAAACCACTGGTCTGTGCAGTGACCGAACAAAAAAACTGAGACTTTAATATCACTTTAAGCTCCATGAAATGGAATAGTTTCCTCCCTATGCTAGAATTGCCATTGAGGTTTTTGTGTATTGTTACCATATATCCTCTCAAGTGTCTCTTCTCCAGAGAGAATAGGTTTAATGTTTGTAGTTGTTCCTCATAACTGAGGTCCTCAATTCCCTTTATTAGCTTAAGATAGGGAAGACTTTTTTGCTGCTCTGGCCCGCCTCTCCTCTCTGGTTCCTCTCCTCTTTCCCCCAATCTTTTGGTGTCTTGTGGGGGCTTGAGAAAACCCCAATTACTTGGTCCTGCCAAACTAGATGAACCTCTTCCCATGGGGTCCACATTGGAAACCTGATGGGGACCAACCATTGAGATTCCTCCCGAACTGGGTGGAAAAGAGGGTTGAGAGCTACGTTCCCCTTCAGGACCGTTCATATCACTAAGTGGGAAAAAAGCATTTCTTATGGGAACATAAGTGTCTCTTCTCCAGAGAGAATAGGTTTAATGTTTGTAGTTGTTCCTCATGACTGAGGTCCTCCATTCCCTTTATTAGCTTAAGATAGGGAAGACTTATTGGCAAAAAACAGCATACAGGGGTTGATTTACTAAAACTAGAGAGTGCAAAATCTGGTACAGTTGTGCATGGTAGCCAATCAGCTTCTAACTTCAGCTTGTTCAATCAAGCTTTGACAATAAAACCTGGAAGCTGATTGGTTTCTACGCAGAGCTGTACCAGATATTGCACTCCATTTTTAGTTAATCAACCCTATAGTCTCTTTGTACAGTACTTGAGAAAAGTGCTGTTGAGAGTCTTACTTCCCTTCTTTCGGGTAAGAGGGCTCGTAATCCTCAGGAGGGATTAAGTGCTGTGAATGCCATTGAAAGACCATGACAGAGCAGGGCAGGATCCTTGCAACTTAACTCAATGTCCAAACTGTAATGCCTGCCATCTAGGCAAAGGGGGTCTAGTATAGAATGAATGTCCAAAATGGATTTCCAACAGTCACCTTCTCTGAACTCCATCAGCCTAAAAGTGTTGGAGGTTTCAAAAGGGTGCAATTTGGGGTCCTGGCAACCAAGCCTGAAGTCTTGCAGGCAGCATATTAAAGTTCAAGGTTTCAGATCTGTTTTCTTTTCTTTTTTATCTTTTTTATTGCCCTTTTCCCTTTTTTTTTTCACCTGATGATCTAGCCCAGTGATGGTGAACCTTGGCAACCCAGATGTTCAGAACTACATTTCCCATGATGCTCAACTACACTGCAGAGTGCATGAGCATCATGGGAAATGTAGTTCCAAAACATCTGGGGTGCCAGGGTTCACCATCACTGATCTATCCAGTAACACACCTCCTGTATCTGGGTGCCTCCACTCTGAATGAAAGAGCACAGGGACACCTTTAGATGGCAGCATTGTCAGTCTGGGGGGAGGGGAGTGTTGGATGTACATGCAGATTTCAATACACTAACAAACTGAAGCCAAACTCTAACTAATACTACAGTTATAGCAACAGTCTTTTTGCTTTTTGGGATAAAGGTTTTATGTAAATAAATAAAAGCTGGTTATTGTAAGCAACCCTGTCAGTATTAGATGGTTTGTCTCTATACTTCTAACTGATACATTTGTATGAGAGATTGTTCTGTTGAAAAATAACAAATTTACTGGCCAGTTTACTAGGTGAAAATAGAGGAAAGAAGTGGCTTCCTATAGTGGCACACGCAGAAGAGGAGGAGCCTAGAGCGCAGTTGGGGGCCCCAGAAGAGAAGGTTCTCAGCTGCTCTGTGCAATACCATTGCAGAGAGCAGGTACAGTAAGCATAATATGTTTTTTATTGTAGGAAAAATAAAATACCTTAACAACCACTTTAAGTTTACAGCTGATTGAGTTGAAATTATTTGTACTCATCACTGAGAAAAATGCTTTATAGTATCATTTTAGGTTTCAACATTATTACTTTGAATTGCAGTAAGTAGATAATAATAATTATCACACATATCTTACTGCTGATAAGCTTCCTTCCTTGATGACCTAGGACAAGGAGTATACTAAGATACTAGCTGATATAATACCTAATTAATATTTTAACCCCTTTTATCCTCCCAGGATCACGCCACACAGGCCGCACTCTGTAGATCCACCAGACATGGCTAATGACAGATCACTGTAATGGCCGCTGTCAATAACATGTGATCACTGTGGCTAATCACAGCAGATCACATGACAATTGTACAAAATGAATAGGTTTGTTTCATGCCATTCATGTGTACTCTTGTAATTGGTCACAGTGTTTACATTGGTACAGACAGGGCCATTCACAGCCCATCTGTACCTTGTGATTAGCTGTGACCAATCACAGCTAATCACAATATTAAACACTGAATGAATAGTTTTCATTCAGAAAAAAATGGTTGCTTATAACTGTAAAATTTACAGTTATAAGCAATCATAGTGTGTAAAAAAAAAAATCCTGATCACCTCTTCAGAGTAGTACAGCATTACTATGGTAACACTGTATTGTTCTGGTCACTGTATGTAAAAAAAAATTTAAAATTTAAAAAAGATTCAATTTTTTTTTCTTTTTTTTTACATACTGTCACCAGTCAGTGTCTGTGATCATCACCACACAAGTTATATTATGATGTTGTACTGCACTGGTGACAATATATATAAAAAAAAAAGAAGAATTGTAAATAAAAATAGGATTTTTATAACAGCTTACCTGTAAAATACTTTTCTTTTGAAGTACATCATGGGACACAGAGCCATAGTAGTTACTATGTGGGTCATAGTCCACCTTCAGGTGTTGGACACTGGCACACCCTAAACAGGAAGTTTCCTGCTTATATAACCCCTCCCATACTGGGAGTATCTCAGTTTTGTAGCAAAGCAATACACGTGTATACTAGAAAGAGGGGCGGGACTGCTGTGTCCCGTGATGTACTTCAAAAGAAAATGATTTTATAGGTAAGCTGTTATAAAAATCCTATTTTCTTTAATCGTACCTCACGGGACACAGCCATAGTAGCTACTATATGGGATGTCCCATAGCAATGCCAAATGAAGGGAGGGAGACACAACAGAACTAGGGCAACATGAGACTAGAGGAGTTATACTGCTGCCTGCTGCACACTACGCCCCAAAGGCGATATCTTCATGCCTTTTTACATTCACCTGATAGAATCTGGTAAATATATGGATTGAAGACCAATTTGTGGCCTTGCAGATTTTAGCCATGGAGGCTTAGTGATGCACTGCCCACGGAGCACTAACAGCCCTAGAGGAGTGCGTTTTGATTTGAGAGGGTGGAATCTACCTCTTTAAACCATAAGCTTGAACGATTACTTGTTGAATCCATTTAGAAATAGTAGATTCCGTAGATTTTCTTTTAGGACCTTCAGGTAATACGAACAAAACATCTGTTTTCCAAATCTGATCAGTCGCCTTTAAGTAGACTTTGACTGCTCTCACCACATCAAGAGAATGCAGTGACTTTTCTTCCATAGAACAAGGTTCTGCAGGAGCGTCATGACGAGCTGACGCCGTGACCTCTGACCAGGGGGGAGGAGCCGGCATGCGTGCGCGGAAGCCCGAGAGGGAAGGAACACGGAGGGCTGTGGACATCGGAGCAAGAGAGGCTCCGAGTGGGACACGGACCGGACGGCGAAGTCACCGCTAGCACCGTCGGAAGAGACGCGGGGATTGACCCCGCGTTCTGGAGAAGGAAAAGAGCGGAGGTTCACCATCGGAGCGGTGAGGTGGCTGCTGACCCGTGTGTCTCTCTCCTCCCTCCCCCCCCCCTCTCTCCATCTGCCGGTCTGCCCTTATGTTACAGAGGCTGAGGATAAATGTACGCCTGGGGATCAGGCGACTGGAGAGGGAAATAAACCGGGTCAAGATAAAGTTTTCCTCCTGGATGAAAAGCAGTACAGCAAGGTATGAGTAAATGTCAGGGGGACCTGAGAGACTTGTTGGCTATTGCTTAAAATTGGAAAGACTGGTAAGACTCTTTTTTTTCCTTCTTCGATATAAACACAAACAAATGTTCCTTTTTTTTTCCTTTTGATATCCTCAAATCAGTATAAGAGAGCGAGTGGAGTAGCTCCCTTAAAGGAGAAGTTAGAGGTATACAAGCTCTGTCTTATACCATTTGGGCTGTGCGCTTTCCCCTATGTGCATAATGGCAGGGAAGCATGAAAGAAATATGAACTTGGAGAAATATTAAGCGATAATTACTAATTAAATGGCGGAGGTGTGCAGTGGCAATTTTACCCCCTATTGGGCGAACTGAGAGCTTATGTGGTTTACATAAAACCCCTTTCACATAGAATGCGACTTGAGGAGGAGAAGGAAATAGGGGCGACAGGGAGAATTGTTGTGAAAACGGGAGAACTCTAAAGAGGTCTACTGGAAGTTGGTGCTAATAATTGGGCAAAATCCTAAAGGTTGGTGATTAAGCCCACCTCCCTGGACCCCTCAATAGAGGTATGGAATAAGATGGAATTAGAATCTTTATTCATTTATATGAGTTTGCTATATTGGAAGGGCTTTAAAGAACCGGACTTCCAAGATTTCTATACGAGCTAAACGGTTAAAAATAACTGCGTATGGACTGATAATTAAAGAACCAGGTAATAAAAGCCTAAATATTCTGTTCAACAAGAAGTTCACGGATCATAGAAGGTGAATTTATAAGCAGATTACCTGGTAGCAAACAAACCTGGAGGCCCAGTAACTGGCGACTAGAGGGGAAATTGGAAGATCTTGGATAATATCTCCCCAACAATAATAAACTGGTCCTAGAAGGGGATAGAAGCCCACTTGAGAGGAAACTGGGGAAGCAAATAAAAAAAGGAAAGGAAGCAACAATGAGTAAGTCGACAAGCAAAACAAAGGGAGGTCCCTTGAAAACTCCAAAAGATAGAGGGAACGAGAGTTCAATAAGACAGTTCATGACACAGGGTCCGAGCCCCAGAGACCAGGAAAGTACCAGACACCAACACCCTAAGACGGTGAAGAGAAAGGGGCGGGAAGATAAACTCGGGGAGACCCCAGATCAGTCCTTAGAAGAATTAGGAAATGGGAGTGACACAGAAATAAGTAAACTGGAGGAAGGAAGAACGGAGGACCAAATACTAACAAAAGGCGATCTGATGGAAATGTTTACACGAATGGAAAAGTCAATTAAAGCAGATATAAACCTGTTACGTGTTGACTTGGGTCATCTGTTAAAAAGAGTGGAGGTGACGGAGGAAAGGGTAGAGAATCTGGCCCAGGAGGTCACAAAGTTGAAGGAAAAGGTTAAACTCTCCCAGCAAAATCAGATGGGACTTCTATATAGATTAGAAGACCAGGAAAACCGCAACAGACGGAAAAATATGCGAATCCGATCAGTGCCAGAATCTAGAGGGGAAGATTTAAATAAAATCATCAAAATTATATTCGGCCCATTCCTGGAAGAAGAGAAGGAGGAATTTCCAGCAATTGAGAGAGTACACCGGATTGGTCAATGGAGAAATAACGGGGCTAGTAGACCCCAGGATATTATTGTGAGATTCAGGTTCTATAAGGACAAAGAAGATATCGGAGTGAAGTTGAGGAGAGGGGTGGCCCCCTTTTTATATGGACACAGAGGTACAAATATTCACGGACTTGGCGCCCGAGACGTTGACCAGGAGAAGATTATTAAAACCATTGTTGGAAGAAATGAAGAAGAAAAATATTAAATATAACTGGGGTTTCCCCTCATGTTTAATTGGCTTGGGGGACGGGGTGTCAGCTAGACTGAGATTCCCGGAGGAATTAGAGGACTTCTGTAAAAAATTGGATTTGCGGGTCCCAGACCTTCCCGGATGGGGGGATGGGGAGGGGAGGGGAGGGGGTGAGGGGGGGGTGGAGTGGATTGTAGGAAAGTTAGGGGGCTACGGTCCTCCCTCCCGGTCCCCCCCTCGTATGTTGGGGGCCGGGAGGGAGGACGGGGCAGGCATGCGGGTTTACCCTGGAGAGGAGACTCAAGGATGGTTAAGTACTATAGAGCCACCGGCGAGTTAAAGGCCGACATTGGGCCGGGGATGGGGGGAGGGAGGGGGGAAGGGGGATGGGGGAGGGGAAGGATGGGATGGGAGGGGGGGAGGGGGGAAAAAACCTATGCGGGGGAAGGGGGGGGGCGGAGGTTCAGAGGAGGAGGGAGAAGCGACAGGATCAAAAGGGAGACACTAGATGTCGGTCATAAATTTTATGACGTATAACGTCAAAGGGCTGAACACCCCAAGTAAGAGGCATAAGATCCTAAAAGAGCTCAATTACTATAAAGTAGATGTGATTAGTCTACAGGAAACCCATTTTTCCCATGAAGCGAACACTAAACTATATTCCAAAGAATTCCCAGTTTGGTACTATGGCGATGCTATAACAAATAAGAGTAGGGGAGTGGCTATAGGGTTTGGAGTGAAGGTGCAATTCAAGTTGGAGGATAGACTAGTTGATCCCGAGGGAAGGTACTTAGTATTAAAGGGGAAATTGGGAGAAATGGAGTGTACCTTAGCTAATCTATATGCACCTAATCGCGACTCCGCAAAAATATTTGGTCAACTTTCTGGGTAAATTGATGGATTTTAAGAAAGGCCCGGTGATCTTGATGGGAGATATGAATTTTAGCATGGAACCAAGTTTGGATAGTACGTCCTGTGCACAGGGGACTAGTAGGATTCAACTTAAAAGAACTAAACAAAAACTACATGCATCCCAATTAGTGGATGCATGGCGGGTACAACACCAAAATGAAAAAGACTATACGTTTTACTCCCCTGTGCATGGGACGTACTCCCGGATCGATTATATATATGTTGAACATAGAATTTTGGAAAGGATTATAGAGACCAGGATCGAGACAACTACTATTTCAGACCATGCCCCGGTGGGAATGAAGATGGTAGTAAGGGGAGAGGAAAGGATACCCTTCTCATGGCGTCTGAATGAGGGTTTACTCCAAGATGAGGAGGTAGGAAAAGAGATTGAGAAAGAAATAAAACAGTATTTTGCTATAAATAATACGGAAGAGGTATCAAGGCAAAATTTATGGGAGGCCCACAAAGTCTATATCAGGGGTATCCTGATATCCCAGGGAGCTAGGAAGAAAAAAGAGCGACTAGGTAAAATAAGAACCATAATGGAGGAAATGCATATAATAGAAAAACAACATAAACAAAAAGGGAATCAAGACAAAAGGATCCTCCCAAAATTAATAGCCAAGAGGGAAGAACTGAAAATTTTAATGGAACAAGAAACTCAAAAAACCCTCAGTCAGAGAACCAGGGACAGGTATTATGGCGGGAATAAACCCACCAAATACCTTGCAAGAAAGTTACAAAAGGAAAAATCTGGGAACTTCATAGAAAAGATTCATTCAGGAAAGGGTGAAATGTTTTTTAGATCATCTGAGATAGCAGAAACATTTAAAAACTATTATGAGAAAGTATACTCAGTAGAGCAGCTAGAGGGACTTGCGGGGGAGGATAAGGAGGCACAAAGAGAAGAGTTCCTGGAAAAGGCCCAGTTAACAAAAATTACGGAAACAGACAAGGAAGATTTGGATAAACCCATAACAGAGGAGGAATTAAAAAGGGCACTTATGGAATCAGTCTCGGGGAAAAGCCCAGGCCTGGATGGGTTTACGGTATACTACTATAAAAAATATAAAGAAATATTAATTCCGCATTTATGTAGTTATATGAATGGACTGGGTATGGATTATGAGTTGAGTAAAGAGGCAGCTTCTGCTAATATAACTATAATCCGGAAGGAGGGGAAGGATGAGACAAGGTGCCCTAATTATAGGCCTATTTCGTTACTTAACGCTGATATTAAGCTTTTTGCTAAGGTGCTGGCGGGAAGAATGAAGGCCATGATGGGCACATTGATTCACCCAGACCAGGTGGGTTTTATACCAGGGCGGGAAGGAAAGGACAATGGGGTGCGAACGGTGCTCCTTCTCTCCCAGGGAATTAGGGGGGGGCCCCAGTCTACTCTGGTCGATTGATGCCCAGAAGGCTTTTGACAGGGTGAGCTGGGGCTTTATGCTCCAGACGTTGAGAATGATGGGGGTAGGTCCCAAAATGATTAAGAGAATAGGGACACTATATAGACACCCTACCGCGAGGGTCAGGGTTAACGGTATGATGTCCTTACCTTTTGAGTTAAAAAACGGAACGAGGCAGGGATGCCCGTTGTCACCTATGTTATTTGTATTATCCCTGGAACCACTGCTTTCCACAATCCGTAACGACCCACAGATTAGGGGAATCAAAATAGGGAAGGAAGAACACAAATTGGCTGCTTTCGCAGACGATATTTTATTTTACATCAATAACCCCGGTGTCTCCATGCCTAAACTAATGGAAGTAATAGTACAATATGGTCAACTCTCGAATTTTAAAATCAATCAGGCAAAATCAGAGATCTTGAATTTAAACATGGGTAAATTAGATAAAGAGAAGCTCCAAAAAAAGTTTGAGTTCCCCTGGCGAAAGGAATTGAACTATCTCGGAATAAAATTAGCGACCACTATAGAGAAGATGTATAAATTAAACTATCTTCCCTTATTAGAAGAAATTAAGAAAGAAAGTAAAAGATTAGCTAATAGATCACTATCCTGGTTAGGACGTATCTGCGCATTGAAAATGTATATTGTGCCAAAAATATTATATAAACTACAGATGATCCCCTTAGCAATCCCAAAGTATTTTTTCCCTAAGATGAAATCCTTAATAATGGATTTTATCTGGAATAATAAGAAACCAAGAATACCCTTCACTACATTAAAACGAAGTAAAGGAAAAGGGGGTTTAGCAGTTCCAGATATTCAGAAATACTACAAAGCTATCGTGCTGTCAAGAGTCGTGGAGTGGGTTAGGGGGAATAATAAGGAGAAAAGATGGATAGATATAGAGAACACTTTCAGTAGGGCACAGTTGAATAAAATAGTGTGGAATCCACCAAAGTACAGGACACTAGATGTAAATATTAATGTTTTAACACTAAATGCACTGAAGGTTTGGAATGGGGCATACAAGAAATTAAACGGTCAGTATAACTCGCCACTTATTGAGTTAACTGAGAATGAATATTTTCCTCCTGGATTAAAAATTAATAGTGGGAATTGGTTAAATAAGGGGAAGGTGTGTGTAAAAGATATCACCAAAAATGGAAGGATGAGGTCACTTTATGAATTAAAATATAAAGGGGAAATAGGGAAAGTAGATGAGTGGAGGTATCTCCAGCTGGCCCACTTTGTGGGGAGCTTACCGCAGCCATTGAAAAGGGAAAACGAGCTCTCTCCACTGGAGAGGCTGTGTTTAACAGATAACCCAAAGAGGATCGTCTCCAGGCTGTACGAGCTCCTGACTGAGGGGGAGGGGCTGGAGAGCCCCCCGTATATACAAAAATGGGAAAGGGAACTAGGTTCACTATGTGATAAAGGCACATTGGGAAAAAAATTTAAACTGGTCCATAGATCAGCAGCAGATAGCTATACTGCAGAAATGAATTATAAATGCATTTCAAGATGGTATGTTACACCAGATAAAATCCATAAATTCTAACCGAGCAGGTCAGGGGACTGTTGGCGAGGGTGTAAAGAGGCAGGGACGATGACTCACTTGTGGATTAGTTGTCCAAAAATTAACACATATTGGAAGAAGATTTTAAACTATGTAAAAGAAATTACGAATATCATAATCCCGGAGGATCCATGGATCGTTTTATTCCACGGCACTAAAGGGGAAATAAAAAAATATCAAGAGTCATTAGTACCGCATCTTTAGAACGCTGCTAAAAGAGTGATCCCTAAGAACTGGCAAAAAGAGGAAAGTCCACCAATTTGGGAATGGATTGATGCAGTAGAAGAAACTTACCAAATGGTCAGACATAGGGATGGATACGAGGATGAAGACCTGGCAATAGATAGTTGGCAGAAGTGGAAAAAGTTTAAAAAAACCTGGAGCTACGCTGAGCAGGTTAGAATATAAAAGGATAAAGGGAGGAGGCCTGATTGAGGCTTGACGTTCAGTGTCTTGTTGTGTGCTCTGGGCTTCCTTTTCCTTTCTTCTATCCGCATAGGAAATAAAAGAGGGTGGGGGGGGGATCGGGGGGGGTAAAATAATGGGAAGAAGCAGTGCGAGGGTGGGAATGGGCTAAATACTAGGGATAGTATAGGATAATTGGGCTCTATTTTTTATATATATAAACGAATAAAGACTATTGTTGGTAATGTTAATTTAAAAGATGAGCTACAATGATAAGACGAGGAAAACAAAATGAACGTTAAGTTGATTTGCCCTCGCAGATAAATTCGCTGATGTAGCAAAAAAAAAAAGAACAAGGTTCTGGAAAAAATGAAGATAGAACAATATCTTGGTTTAGATAAAAAACCTGATGCTACCTTTGGTAAAAAGTTAGGATGAGGACGCAATACTACCTTATCCTTGTGAATAATAATAATATGGCTCTGTACAAGAAAAAGCAGCCAATTCTGATATCCTTCTTGCAGCAGATATGGTTACCAGAAAAAATAGTTTCCTTGTCAAAAAAGGACCAAGGGAATATGTTGTATCGGTCCAAAAAAAGGCTGTTTTGTAATGCCGCCAAAACTAAATTCAAGTCCCAAGGGTTTAGGGGTGACCTAACCGGGCATTAAGCCATGTTACCCCCGAATAAAGTTACGAACCAAAGAAAGCGAAGCAAGTGGTCATTGAAATAATACCGATAAGGCTGAAACCTGTACTTAGAAAGCACTCAAGACCAGCTTTATTTCTCACACCATCTGCAGAAAGTCAAGGATTCTACCTTTGACCTATTTCCTGGGGTGCAACCCCTGGCTTCACACCAGGAGACATATGCTTCCCAGACTCCATGATATATAATTATGGAGGCCGGTTCTCTTGCATTAACCAAGATAGAAACCAATGAACCTGACAGCCCACATTTCTTCAGAGTGTGGGTCTCAATAGCCAAACCGTTAAATTTAGCGTTTGTAAAGTAGGATGGAATACAGGACCCTGCGAAAGAAGGTCTGGCCGTGGCAGTAGGGTCCATGGGTCCTCTACTGTCATCTTTACTATCTCTGCATACCCTCTGGGGGCCACAAGAATCACAAACTTCCCTTCCTGCTTGATCCTGCGAAGAAGTCGTAGACGCAGGCAGAATAGGAGGGAATGCATAAACCAGTGAGAACCAATTCCACAGGAATAGCAAGGCATCTGTTCTGCATGCTAGCGGATCCTTTGTTTTTGACACAAAGTTGACAATTTCTTTTTTGAACCTGGACATAAACAGATTTATGTATGGGATCCTCTATCTTTGACATATTGACAGGAAGATATCGGAGTGAAGGAACCATTCCCCCGGGAACAACTGCCTGCTACTCAAGTAGACCGCCTGCCAATTTTCTATTCCTAGGATAAAGAACGCCGATAGGCAAAGTACATTGTTTTCTGCCCAAGATAGTATATGATTCACCTTTCTCAGGGCTGCACAACTTCTTGTATTCCCTTGGTTATTAATACAGCCCATAGGTCAGACACATTGGGAATCTAGAGCTTGAACCCTTTGTTCCAAGCCAATAGGATACTGTTTTGCAGCAGTCTCGAATTAAACTGTGCATAAGGAATGGCCTCAAATGAAGCCACCATCTTTCCCAACAACCTCATGCAAAGTTGAATAGAAGAATTCATCTTGCTTTGACCACCTAAATCAGTTCCTTTATGGCGCTGATCTTTGCCTGGGGCAAGAATATCCTTTTCTGGGTGTACCTATGATTAGACCCAAGTATTTTAGTCTTCTTTATGGTTTTAAAGAAGATTTCTCCTTGGTTGAGAATCCGACCTAGATATTTCAGGTAGTTGAATGTGGTGACCATACTTTGGTCTAAGCGGGCTACCAACTGGACTATCAAGAACAGATCGTCCAGGTAAACCATAATCGTTATACTTTGGGCCCTTAATCTGGCTAGAAGAGGGGCCAGAACCATTGTAAACACTCAAGGTGCAGTAGCTAGACTGGAAAGCAGAGCTACACACTGAAAATTAAGATTTTCCCCCTTGAAAAGTAGATATTACTAGTGAGAGAGGAAATAGGCATATGGAGATATGCATCTTTGACGTCAATTGATGCCAGAAGTTCTCCTCCTTGTAGAATGGAGATAGCTGATTAGATTGACTCCATGCAAAAAAAAAAAAGAGTGGTTATATTCAGGAATTGAATTTGGATTTTTGAGATCCAGAATGTCCATTTGGATTTAACCAAACCCCAACCTCTTTTCTCACATGGGCGTCACCATGATCACTTTTTGCCAAAAGATGGTCCAATGCTTGAGAGAAAGACTTCTTTTTTTCTGGATCCTTAGGAACATTTGATCTGAGAAAACGAGAAGGCGGGAACTCTTGGAACTCCAGTTTGTACCTTGGAGCTATTGAGGAAGTCCCCCATTTGTCTCGACACTCTTCTTGCCAGATCCTTGAGGACACCAGAAGAATTCCCCCCATTGAGCAAGTGGGGGCGTCTCCTCATAAGGAGGCTTCAGTATATTGTAGGTTTCCTCCCACAAGACCTCTTTTGTCCCTGGGGTTAACCCTGAAGATTACCTTTTGAACTTGATGGCGGAAGCCATCGTGACTGCCTGGAGGCTGATGCCCCTGGCACAGAAGAAGGAGCTTTAAAACGAAAATACATTTACTCCTTTTCTTAAATGGAAAAAGGGGTACTTTTTCCACTAGAATTTCTTTAGATTTATTATCCAAAACATCCCAAAATAGCTGTTTCACAGCAAAAAGGAAGACTAGCCAGGAGCTTCTGCATGGTGCTTAGCAAAGGGCGAAGGCCTGAAGGATAGAATCTCTCATAGCAACTATTGCAAACATAAAGCTGCCAGATCCTGGGCCTGCTGAGCAGGATAACCTTGAACATCGGTTTAAACTGGTCTCTCAACGATTAAGCAAAGACACTCAATCTGCCAGAGAAAAAAGTGTTGTTTTTTGTTTTTTTTACTAGGAATTCCAACTTTTTATCCGTTGGATCCCTAAGCATTTGAGCATTGACTGCCGGACAAGTCAAACTCTTATTCACAGAGGATATAGCAGCGTTAATTTTAATTGCTGGCATACACTACTTAGTGAATTTCCTCCACCACAGGAAAAAGTGTGAAAACTTTTTAGATGGGGAAATATTGCTTATCTGGGTGATCCTCTCAGATACAAAAAAAGCTTTTCCAACAATGAATGCACAGGAAAAGGCATGCACAGTTTGAAGGGGCTTTAGCGGACCCAAACACTCAGTTAAGGGTACATAAATGTGGAGCAGACCATTTAGCAAGAAATTGCACCATCAATCTTAAGATTGAAACAGCTGATTCTCCCACATTTGACACCTCAGAAGAGAAGTCATCAGCCTCATTACAGTCCCCTGAGGGAATTCATCTTCTCCTACCCCTGGTTCCTCAGTTTGAGGGTCCTAGGTAATGGAAGATCACCTGTCGCATTTTGACCCACACTGGGATGCGATTAAAGTTGCTAAACCTTTTTTTTTTAAACCTATCATGGCTGAGGAAAAAATATATTTTTAGTAAAATAAACAGGGGCTGTAGTGTTGAAAACAGCTGCAAACATTTCCTGGCCCCGATGCTCACTCTGACCAGCCACCCTCTCTCAGGGCAGGATGCCATTTGTAGAGATGAGTAGGCTTTCCAGAACTTGAGGGAGACCCTTTTAGCTCTTTTTTGGGGGTGTTTCAACCCCCCCTTCCGACCTTAGCCTGATACACAAAGCAGAGGTACTACCAGAAGAAATCACATCCACTGCTTGAGCAATAGTCCAGCCCATGTCACTGCTATTAATGCTCAGCCGATGCAAATAGTAAATGTGTCAAATAGGAATTGCCTGTGTCACCAAAATCTCTTTCATGCACCTCTTTGCTCTTATGTCTCTCTGACAATTTGGCAGCCAGCACAAATAGGGTTTTTTTTTTTTTTTTTAAATACACTCCCGTGTTGGAAGACGCTAACGCCACGCTAAGCCCTGCCCCCACCATCGCATCACGCCCCCCCTTTCTCTTTCAAAAAAGAGTTTTCCCGCGCAAGCACATGCCTCCATTCCCGACAGGAGGGAGGGATGGTGTGGAGGAGACCTGGAAGCTTCTGCCGAGCAGGAGTGGTGAAAGAAAATGGCATTGCCGATCGTTTTTAGTTCTCCCTTTTACTCAACCTCATGAAGAGGTGAAGAGTTCAGCCCAGGTGGGGGTGTCTGGAGGAAGCAAAATCCCCCCAAACTTACCGGAGGGTTGCCTGCTAGCCAGAGGAAATAATCTGCTGCTTTTGTGACACAGCTTGATCTCTGAGCAAAGCATGAGAAGGTACGTGCTCCATACAGCCCCCCAGTGGTGACACTTAGGAATGACAATATTTAATTTAAAGGAGACATTTGATAAGAAAATTTTAAAGATTCCATAGAAAACTCCACTTACCTTTCCCACCGCAGGGTTTTCTGTGATAAAACCAACAGACCCAATCTTCACCCTTCACGGTGGGTTCCGTTAAAAAAACCTTCAGGAATCAGGGACCCTCTGGGAACCCACAATCCTTTATACCAATAGTACTGGATCCTGGGGTCCAGCTATCTAAAAAGAGAAGCGTTTACAAGCAAAACCTTGTTTCTTAGGATACGGGTACCATTCAATTTGATCTAAAAGACACTTTGAATGGATCCGGCTGCATAGCTAGCCCCAGCAAGGATTGCCCCAGTGGAGCTCAGCACAGCACATCTTTACTCGTGACCAACACCTTAGACACTGGCGAAAAAAGAGCTCATCCTTACTGAGAGCCCAGCCCTGACAGCTACTTAAGTATAACTCCTTTTTTATTTTAAGTAAAAAAAAACTTTGCCTTTAATATCACTTTAAATTGCAGACGCTTACCTTTACAGCTTTTTCATGCTTTCCCTTACTCCTAAGCCAGCCATAGATGGTTCCCTGCTGAACCAACCCGAGATTCAAACCATTTTTGGGCAGGCTGCTTTCACACAAGTTGATCCACTGATCAACTTGGGTACAACCAGCATGTTGGATTTTCAGCATGCGATTATTTCCTGCAGCTATAGCTGCTAGCAATAGTCATTGTGTTCTCCCAGCTGGGATGACTCATGTTTTGTTCTGCACGGTTTCTATATGTGGAGATTGCCATAGTGGTACTGCCACAATTTTGCTTCCTCATCCTAATGACAGATGTGGGAATAATTAGTAAGCAGTGAGAGTAGTGAGTAAAGCCCAGAATAAACAAAGCAGAATCACCCTTGCACTAGAGATCCTTAGGAACAGGTTTCTCTTCAGCCCAGTGGTGGCATTCCCAAATCTTCTTTCAAATCTTGAGAGACTAGCAGTCAGAGGCACAGAGTCATAGATCTTATAATGCAGATATACAATATATGGGTATGAGGTTAAAGGTAACCTGTGCCCAGACTATTCAAATAAAAGTATGTACCTAAAAACAAACAAACATAAAAGCACTTTAAAACAAGCCCTCATTCAACATAAAATATTCTGGAACCTCCAGCTCCTCCCCCTAAGTCATTACTTCCAATCGGAGGACCCCCTAAAGCTCTTGCCATATAGCCTTTCAATGTCCTTTCTCACCCCTCTCCCTCTCTTTTCCTACTAATTTTCTCTTTTTCTTTCTTCTCTCTTTTTATTTCTTCTCAAAGAGAATTTCACATACTGTTTCTCACCAGCATAGAACTTTTTAAGGAATGATGATGGCCATGAAACATTTTACAAATATTTTTACTCCATGTAAACTTACTAACAATAAAAAAATATCACTATGTAACTTCATAAATGACCTAAGCCATTTCTGAAAAATCTTTCACATAAAGACCACTGAAAATGAAAACAAGCCCCCATCCATATCTGTAGCTATAGGCATTGTGGATAAATTCACCATCATTCAAGAGTTCACATTGGAAACACTTCAACTTGTTTCCTATTACTTTCTTTTGCATCGGAGTCTTGACAGTCTCCCAGACCTCTAATGAAAACAAACAGCTGATATTTCTAAGCTATCAGAAACCAAATAAAACCCACATTCAGTCTTTATTATTATCTTTGTAAATTAAAGCAGAAACTCGCTCTCCCCTGTTTCTTCTTCCCTCTATCCCCCCTCAGACCCCTTGCACACAGGAACATCACGTGCACTCCTGGCATTTTAGTGCATTGAGGAGGGACAGGTGCAGTGCCCAGTCCCAGTCCCTCTGCCTGCAGCCTGTCAAAGTCTACGGCTGGATGGGGCTGAATGCTGTACCAAGTGATACTGACATATAGGGGCCCATGTGTTTGAGGACAAAGGTCTGTAAAGCAGAAGACTCGTGTTATGCTGGGTTTCTGCCCAGCAAAGCCAGCATTGCCCTGCTGTGATCCACTGTTTTGGTGTCATAGTCGTTGTTCTGCTCTGCCATCTTGGAGTTCTCAACTCCCTGCCCATTCCAGGTTCAGGCAGCTTAGCCACTGAGGACATGTTATACAGCTCTAGCTGCTCTGCGTATTGTCTCCAGTGATTTATGACAGAGATATCCCAGGAACCTGCAGGAGCAGGATACGTCATTCTTGCCTAATTCAGAATGGCAGCAGGGAGTGGAGCCATTGGAAAAAAAAAAGAAAAAGAAAAGAAACAAGAAATGCCCCCCCCCCCCCCAAACAAAAAAGGCTATTAATAATGTTGGGGAGGAGGAAGTTCTGCTTTGATTACTTCACACTACATTCAGCAAGAGAGCTTAGGAATGGATTGTATTAAAGCTCTTTTGTTGGTTGTTATTAATATGCAAATAATGTAATGACCATAGTCTGGATACGGGTGCACTTTAATGCACAGTAATGCCAAGACACAGACACAGTCACATGCAATGAAGTGCATTGCTATTTATGCAGGAGGAAATTAGACCAAAATGTAGATTTTTCAAGGTACTGCTTATTCACAACTAATATTTTTCAAGGTTTCATTTAGGATAACAAGTCGTCACTTTTTTGAGCTGCGATCCACTTAAATAGAAATGTAAAAGATCCCCTTTAATGACTTACCTAAAGTCAGAGTGACAATGAACAGATTTAAAGTGATTCTAAAGGATTACAAAAAAAACCCCATATTTTTACTTACCTGCTCTGTGCAATGGTTTCGTTCAGAGAAGGCCCAATATTCCACTTCTGGGGGTACCATACTCGTGGTTCCTCCCCCACCAAGTGCCCTCATAGCAAGCAACTTGTTATGGGGGTTCTCAGGCAGGCTTGCTCTTGAGTTGCGCTGTGTGTATCCATTGACACACAGAGTGCAGTTCAGCCCCGCCTCCCGCTCTCACTGGCTGTGATTGACAAAGGCAGGAGCCAAAGGCTCTCGGTAAGGAGAGAGACGGTGCACTTGGATTGAGATTGGGCTCTGAAAAATATAAGGGGGGCTGAGGGGCTGAAGACAGAAGTTATTTTTTTAACTTAATGGGTAAAAACCTTTAACCTTTAGAAACAAAGCACACACATTGCAAAGGTGCAAAGTAGTAATTTTGGCACTTTTGTATTGTTTGGAATACAATATGACATAAGCTTGTTATCCCCATTACCTAACTCACAGTAGCCCATCACCCTCCACTTGATCTCCACAGTTATCTTGCTTGAATACAATTGCAGCTGGTAATTCACTCATGAACTATTGCATTATCCAAGTGAACCTAAATAGTCAATCCTCTTGGAATCCTAGTTTGGAAGTGTCTGTAGGGATAAAGTGTATATATATATATATATATATATATATATATATATATATATATATAAATAATATATTTATATATATATATATATATATATATATATATATATATATAGATGGTTCTGTTAAGGGTGTTCCTCCTCAGTCAAGAAAAAAATCCAAGTTCCAATTTAAAGGGGAGTAATATCCTCAAAGCCCACATTGTCCACTCCTTCAGGAATATGGATGTTTTCGCAACGAGTTCCATTTTCAATTGTTTCTGCAGGTTTCATCTTGTCTTCAGATTCATCAGTTTCTTCAGCAACTTTTTTCTTTCTGTAGAAAATTGCAAATAAATACTTTGCTCAAACACATTTACAAATAAAATGTATCAAGTAACCGCTATCTATCTATCTATCTATCTATCTATCTATCTATCTATCTATCTATCTATCTATCTATCTATCTATCTATCTATCTATCTATCTATTTATCTATCTATCTATCTATCTGTCATGTAGAAACATGTAATAATACAGCCTAGTCATAGCCTAGTCATAGGAAAACTCCTTCAACATACTGTCACCAATCAGTGTCTCTACATCCCCCCTCCCTTTACATCATCTACTCTATACACCATTCTGGAGAGGAGTACCCCGTACTGCCCTGCAAGGCTACTACTTATGGGCGATTTTAATGGCATTCTGTCCCCAGACCTGGACAGACCTGTCTCACCCCCCCCCCCCCAACATTTTTCCACAGATCTGCTCTCCTGGGCCCAGGCAATGGGAGTGACCTAGGTCTGGAGATGGAAACATCCCACAACCAGAGCCTACTCCTGTTTCTCCGCCAGATACAAAACTTCCTCCCATATTGACCTGGCCACTGCAAACCCAACCATGATGATAGATATTTTAGATGCCTCATACTTACCCAGTGGACTCTCAGATCACAGTCCCCTACTCCTTAGCATTTGCTCCCCCTCCTCCTGAACTTCGGCCCTTTGGCGTTTGGGGCTCATTGGCTCTCCCATGCTGACTTGACAAGTACCATCACGCCTTGCCTTGCAAAGTACTGGGACCTTAACACGGGGTCCTCCTCCCCAGAAGCGACTTAAGACCCCTTCAAAGCTTTTACCAGAGGGCAGTACATCTCCTCTATTGCTGGATTCGCAGGGAAAAAACTGTTACCACGACTGCTCTCTAGGCCACTGTACAATCCCAGCCAGACACTATGCTGCTGACCCCACTGACACACACTTTGACTCTCTCAATGCCGCAAAATGTCATTTGCACCTCCACCTCACTGAGGTCACCAGATTAGACCTCTACCGGAACAGACAAAGATTTTTTGAACAGGGTGACCACAACAGTCGCCTATTGGCGATGCTGGCACAGCATGACCAATCCATGATAGTGATACCTAGTATAGTCTTCCCATTCGGGAGAATCTGTCTCTTCTCTACCAGACATACTAGATGCCTTTCGCCACTATTACAGCTCCCTCTATACCTCCGTGCTGCCCTCGGATTTCCAGCCCCAGGACCTTGCACCCTGGCTGGACCCAATGGCATTTGGTTGGCTCTCAGACGCGGAAAGGGAGTCCTCGATGAGACTGATTACCCCGAATGGAGGTACTGAAGGCGATTGGGTCCTTCTCCAGGCCCAGATGGCCTTCCTAACGAGTTCTACAAGACCCAAGGGGACCTGCTTGCCCCCAAATTGGCCCAGCTTTACTCCCAGTGCTTGGCTGATGGTGCCCTCCCAGCCTCCATGAGCCATCCCATGTAATTCTAATCCAAATAGCTCCTAAAGACTCCACCTACTGCGCCTCCTACAGGCCTATTGCCCTACCTAACGCAGATTTCAAAATCCTCACCAAATTACTAACCATGAGAGTACAAGCCCTACTTCCAACTGTCATTGAAACTGACCAGACTGATTTCATGGCCAATAGAGGAACTGACGTGAACCTGAGACACCTATTTACCAACATACATGCACAACATCTGAATGAGGGATCTAGGGTGGTCGCCTAACTGGACATAAAAAAGGCCTTTAACACCGTTGAGTGGCCTTTTCTCTGGGGGGTCCTCCGTGGCTGCAATTTCTCCAGCGGGAACCTACTTCGGCCACCAAACACGGGGGGGGGGGGCTGTCACCGTCCTTCTCTCTGTCAAGGCCTCAGGCCTCAAAGTCAATTGGACAATGTTCCTTCTGTTCCCTATAGATCCCACAGCCCGCACCAATGCTCCCCCTGATATTCCCCTACAATGGGTCGAGAGCTTCAGATACTTATTCTTAAACAGATACAGCCAGTCCACACTAGTGTGTCCGGTCTCCCAAGGAGGGCTGGCATGCCCCGATATCTATAAATACTTTTTGGCCACCCAGCTAATTACTGCTGCTTGGTGGCTCAATCCGGATATAACCAGCCCCGCTACCCTAGTTGAGGCGGCAATGGTGTAGTCTCTGAAAGTGCTGGAATTTTTACTATTTCACAGTCCCCGGGCCCCTTACCCACTGACACCCTCCATGTACACCACATTACGTGCATGGGGGGCAGGTCAAAATAGAACGATACCCCAAATATGCGATCTCCCCCAGTGCCCCCCTTTGGCTGAGCCTCACCATGGAACACGTCTACAAATTGCTTGAACCCCATGCCTGGACCAAATTCAACATTAAAACAATGGCCAAGGTCATCTCCAATCAATCCCTGGCCCTGCTATCCAAATTGACTTCTGATTCCCACAGTCCTACTTTTTTTGTTTCCTCCAGCTCTCTCATGCCTTCAATTGTCAATTCTCCTACTTTCCCCCCCCAGCTGGCCCAATCTGCACTGGAGGACCTCCTTAGATCAGACTGTGCAAAGAACCCCACATCTCAGCTATACTCTCATTTGATAATCATCTCCCTTCCAACTCTGGAGAAACTTAGATCTAAATGGTCACATGACATCCCAGACTTTGACAACGATGACTGGGATGACATATGCGACTTCCCTTTTAGCTCCCTTGTCTCGCTAGAAGATTGTCTGATCCAATTCAAGATGGTCCATCGTGCATACTTTACTCCCCACAGACTGCACAAAATTAATCCCGACTGCCTCCTGGGTGTTGGCGTTGTGGGGGGACTTTACCGGCTATTGACAGTACTGGAAGGAGATATTAGCTTTCGTATCTCAAATCACCACCATACCATTACAACCTTCCATGGCAATTTGCATGCTGGGCTTGATAGAACAATTAATCCCTACGGTAGCGGGATGCCCTCTGGTGGGGTTTCTCCTATTCTATGCCTGCAAAGCCATAGCCCTCAGCTGGCGCAAACCTACTCCCCTTCCTCTCTCCCTCTGGAAACAACTAATCAACAACAGTTTACCCCTCTACAGAGACACTTATGTTAATAGAGGCTGCCCTTAATGACAAGGTATGGTTAAAATGGCTAGCAGACCCCTCTACAGCCTCCAAAGACCCCCCCCCCCCTCCCCGAACCAGTCTGTTGTAAACACTATAGTGATATATATTTATTTACATATTTATGACATATTTACTGCTCTGCTTTGTATAATTGACTATAATTGACATGTTCCTTGCATGGGTCACTTTGATACCTTTTATGACCAATGTATTTAGTTCTGTTTTTTTGTGTTCTGAAGAACAATAAACAGATTTAAACAAAAAAAAGAGATATCCACAGTGCACATTGAAATCAGACTGTTCAGCTCTAAAACAAAGCTGCCCTGGATCATGACCAATAAAAAACAATTTATTTTCTCAATGTGGTTGGTTTACTAAAGCCAAATAGAACATTTTGGCTTTGCAAGAGAATTTTTCGCAGAGCTTACTGGATATGCTGAGGTTTTATTAACTGTTAACTGTATTTTTGCTTGCACATCATTGGCAGCTGGAAGTCAGGAGAGCTTCACCTCATTCACTAAGCTCTGGGGCGACTTCCTTTGCAAAGAGTAACTTCCCTTACAACATGAACAGCCTATTTGCCTTTAGTAAATCAACCACAATGACAAAATAGAATATTTCTAGAAGGAATGGTTCTAAAAACATGTCGTGGGACCTCAGAGAGAATAGATTTTGCCCTGCAATACCCCATCCCTATTTAAAATATTTCTCATTCCAAATCCATTCTGAAAATACACTGGAACAAAGCTAATTCTATCTAATCAAACTAATACTTGTGCTTAAAAAAGAAACTATGCCCTACCTTTCAATGTAGTCCTTAACACTTGTCCCTGTATAAAATATAAAAAACAAAAACAAAACATACATACTAGTCCATTGTTGTCTTCTTTGCAGACAAAGTTCTCCCTTCACCATTCTTCTCTCAGGTCACCATCTTGAATCACGATCTGGGGCATGCACAGACATGTCGTGGCCCAGAATGTGTCTGAGCATGCGCCAAATCTTCCCTGCATGTGCAGAAACAGCTTGGATCTCTGCCAGTAATTTGATAGAGACCCCATAGCGTATCTGAGCACCTCCTGGGATGTGCAACTTAGGCGGGCCATAGACAGTTTAAACCTCGAGCAGTTCAGCAGGAACCGGCTGAGACTTGAACCATGTATGAGCTGTCCCTGCCGGATTTTAAATGAGATTATCCCTAGCAGATGGTATAGCTGCTAGCAATAATGACTGTCTTCTCCAGGCAGGGACAGCTTCAACTACCCCCAGCCTGGAGAATACAATGGCTCTGTGTGATGGATTCCCCCATCAACACTGTCTGTGTTGATGGGGGAATCGAGCATGTATTCCATGTATGGCCTGCCTTAGTCACCCCAAGTAGCAATGCATGAGATTTCATCCATGCACAGACAGACTGTAATGTAAAAAGGGGAAATGATCTTAACCAGTTCTCAAAAGGCTCACGCAGATTTACTGCAGCACAATTGCTCTCCTGGGCGAAATCCCATATATATATACGTGTTTCCCTTTAAGAGCTGCCAAAGGGCACGCATACGCCCACTGCATGGCGGGGAGGGGGGGCCCGATGCTCGTAAAACACACAAATCCCTGATCTGTCAGAGGAAAGGAGACAGATCGTGTGTTCCTACTATGTTGGAACAATGATCTGTCTCCTCTCCTAGTCAGTCGTATCTCCATACAGTTAGAACACATCCAGGGAACACACAGTTAACCCTTTGATTTCCCCCTGCCAGTGACATTTACACAATAACCAGTGCATATTTATAGCACTAATCACTGCATAAATGTCAATGGTCCCAACAACGTGTCAAAAGTATCCAAACTGTCCATTACAATACCGCAAAAAATTGCAGATCACCGCCATTACTAGTAAAATAAATAAATAAAAAGCCATTAAAATGCCATAAATCTTTCCCATAGTTTGTAGATGCTATACGTTTTGCGCAAACTAATCCATGTACGCGTATTGTGATTTTTTTTCACCAAAAATATGTAAAAGAATATATATTGACCTAAACTAATAAAGAAATTTGTTTTTTAAAAACATTTTTGGGGATATTATAGCAAAATGTAAAAACTATTTTTTTTTTAAATTGTCACTCTTTTTCTGTTTATAGCGCAAAATATAAAAACCGCAGAGGTGATCAAATACCACCAAAAGAAAGTTCTATTTGTGGGAAAAAAGGACGCAAATTTTGTTTGGGTACAGTGTCGCGTGACCGCTCAATTGTCAGGTAAATCAATGCAGCGGCAAATTGTAAAAAGTGCTCTGGTCAGGAAGGGGGTAAAATCTTCCAGGGCTGAAGTGATACTAAAGTCGTGTTTTTTTTTTTTTTTAAATAAGAAACATGTTATACTTACCTGCTATGTGCAGTGGTTTTGCACAGAGCAGCCCAGATCCTCCTCTTCTCGGGTCCCTTGCCAGCACTCCTGGCCCCTCCCTCCTGCAGATTGCCCCACAGAAAGAAGTTGCGGGGGCCCCAAGCCGAGCTGCTGCTCTGTGTGTCCATTAAGGCATGGAGCCCTGGCTTGGCTCCACCCTCTCTCTCTCCTTATTGGCTCATTAACTTTTATTGACAGCAGCATAAGCCAATGGTGTCTGCCGTGTGTCTCAGCCAATCAGGAGTGAGAGTCCTGGACAGCCGAGTCACTTGTGCAACATTGCTGGATCGAAATGGGGCTCAGGTACATATTAGGGGGGCTGCTGCACACAGAAGGTTTTTTACTATCTATGCATTAAGATAAAAAATCTTCTGCCTTTAGAATCACTTTAAGAAAAGGAGTGAAAAGTCAGCTTTAATGTGATTTAGAATTTAATGACATGTTATTACATATATAGAAGCTACTTACTAACACCAACTGTATTTCCTATAACATATATTGTCTCATAAATAGATACTATATGTTATTTAATTATTTTTTTGTAAACCCCAAACACATGCATGTGTTGGTAGGTGAGTTGTTTCTGAAGGGAAGATTATGTTAGCAAATATTAGTGGCAAATGTACTTCATAAATCAGCTGAATGAGTTTGTTGGCAAATCTGAAGTGATTGTCCTCATAAACAGACTTTAATATTATCATTGTTTTGCCTTGAACCTTGTACAAATTATTCAGAAAGACGTTGTACCATGTGCACTGCACATAAGGTTACTTTTGAAATCACTAGATAAGAAAGTCAAAGATCACGAATAATGCATATCTCAGGTGTTTATGACACAGTTAGTGGTAATTCCTACACTCGGAAATCATTAACCCTAATAACATTTTATTGTGTTTTCTGAACTTGGAATTGGTGTGTGTCACTGAAAGAAATTATGATGACCTATAGCTATTAAATGGCAATTATGCACCCAGCATAACTTTTTTTTGTGTTAATTACAGGAGAAAAAAATGTATTTATCACTAGAACTCTATCACTTCTCAGAACAACACCCTATACTGATTAAGGTCTATGAATAAACTAAAGATTTGGATCTGTGGTTAGAAAAAATACTGTGGCATTTTATTGAGTACACAGGCTCATAGAGAATTACTAGATCCAAACAAAATGTTTGTTGCACTGTATGCTGTAAGTGTAGCGCTACACCCATAATAGCCGCTGGTAAATATGAGTATCCCCCACCCTGCACAGCCAGGCACACCGAATTTTCCTCAAACGCTGGAGTCAGGAATCAGTCCTTGCTGCTTTATTTTTGTATTTTATTAGGGGAGTTGAATTGGATAGGAGATTATTATTATTATTAAAGTATTATGGAATGCCCACTTGATCAGCACAAAAATAATTTTTCAGAGACACTAACTACACACTGTATATACACTTCCTCTTCTACCTCCAACACAATCTTGCTTGTAGAACTACATCTCCCAAGACCAGCTTACACTGTAAGGGTGATCCAACATAGGTTAGATGCAAGTGCCCTTTGCAGGCAGGGACCATGGGGCCCATTTAGTCGTGCAGCAGGAAATACATGCTCAGCAGTCCTATTCCTGTGGCTACTGCTCCCAGTACCAACTCTTTAGGCACTCAGAGTTTTCCTGGTTGCATCTGCCCCTTTCACTAGCCCTCCTGGCTAAAACTCCACAGTCCTCCCAGACCGACTCTGCATCCACCCTAGACTGCTTGCACCCAGTCCCTTCAGGCATTCCTCTCAGTCCTTTGACTGTACCACTCACCAGCCCTCCTGACTGTCTTCCTCCCTGGAGATTTGCCCAGCAGTGTACTCCTACTGGTCAGGATCCCCGCTCTCTTCTTCCCCATAACTCCCCCCTCCCTTTCTAAGACAAAACCACATTTTCCTCCTCCAAGCTCATGCTTCCACTGTGCCACACAAAAGCTGGTTTCAATGTCTTTATGCTTTTAATTTTCAGAAATTTATGTTGATGCCCTTACTGTTGCATCTTATCTTAGTTCTCCACATAAGAGTGCGATGACTGGCGAGGTGCACATGCACCTCCTCCTGACTCTGGAGACACATATGTTTCCTCTCTCCTGGCCAGGATTACCCCTCTTTTTAGAGGGACACATATTGTTCTTGTTTTTACTTTTTTTTATTATTGTTATTAAGATTAGAATGGGTATCCCCCACTTCTTTGTCTGTTTACCATGCTTAATTTCTGTTATTTTTCTCGACTACTTCTTTTTCCTTGCATCAATTCTTCTTTTTCCCTCGTGAACCAGATAAGCTCGCACCTATCCTGGCAAACTATATACCACGAATCCAACTGCATCAACACACCGCTTTATGCTTCTCCCACTGGTTTCAGGGTAAGTGACTGGTGTTCATTCACGTTTTCTCCTACACTGCTCCATGGCTGACTCTTCCACACCAATCCCTCCCCTGCGCATTGTATCACACAATGTCCAGGGATTAAACTCACCAATTAAATGACAGAAGATTCTACAGGAAACACACTTTCCAAGCACCTATACCCCCTCATATATTCATCCCAAATTTCCTAAATTTGATCTTGCTAATGCATATTCAAAGACAAAAGGGGTGGCAATATTTTTCTTCCGTTCTTGCCAGTTCTCATTCATTTCAGAATTTAAAGACCCCGAGGGCAGATTCCTACTCGTGAAGGGTGTCATTGATAACAAACTATATCTTACTATGCATCAAATAGAGGCCAATCACAATTCTTTGCATCTTTATTTAGCTCTTTGAATCCTCTGACCGAGGGCGCTGTCTTATACGGGGGGATTCTAATATAGCCTTCGATACGGGGGTATGGGTTCTTTAAACCAAGGCCACCAATGCTGACTCTCTTCTGGTTGATGTTATTGCCACCAGTAAAGCAGTTTTCAGTGAGAGGTACCACAGGGTGATTGAAGGCATCTGAAGATGCAGGAACGTCCAACGGCAATGGGAGATCCCATTTCGGAAACAACATTTCAAGGTTTCAACCAAACTGCATCTTGAAAAAAACTGTATAATTAAGTGTTGGATGCCCACTGTTTGCTAGTGAAGGTAGAAATAGCTAAAATGTGTGCCTATAGCAATCATGCTGGGAATGTATGTCATATTCTACTATAGGCACAGTTAGCACTGTCCTTTCTTGTTTTCGTAAGAGTATTCACAATCTTCACAGAGCATACAAAATTCATTATCCTCTGCCTCTCCAGACCCAGGCCATCAGCCTGAGCCTGTCGGATGCTGGATGAATGGGACTTTGGAGAAGATTTGATCTTACAGGCAGAGGGAGTCAATCCTTGACATTCAGAAGTATGAGCAGAGGGTACCAAGGCCCCTCTGGCCAATCTGGGATCCTCACCAGAACTGCCACCTTCCCCTGCCACAGCCTCAGCTGGAAGCTGACAATCAGAGGGAGCAGCAGAAAGGCATAAGCTGTCTTGGAGATCCACTCTGCGTTCAGCATCTCCAACCCGATTGCTTGCAGACTTGGGCAGATTCTAGAATTAGGGAAACCTCCTTCAGCCTTGTTTCCAGATGTAGGCCACAGTGTTGCGCTGTCCAACTTTACCAGGACAGGCTTACCCCAGATGAGATGACTGAAGACTAAGAGTTGCTCTCAACTCCAGGATGTTGGACACCATCTTGGACCATTGAAAAGAACATTGGCCCTGAGCAAATTGCTCTTGAAGTAGGGCTCCCTTACTACTTTTCTGGTGTCTGACTGCACCACCAGCCACTAGGTCATTAAAAGGGAATGAAATTGCAGATGATTAAGTTTCTTCAACCACAAGTTTAGGCCACTGGTCCAGAAACCCAAATTGAACGGCCTACCTGAGCTGCTGGAGCGAGGTGATAAATAGAATCCACCTGTGTGTAATCAAGTCTCTGTATAAATGCACCTGCTCTGTGATAGTCTCAGGGTTCTGTTGAAAGCGCAGAGAGCATCATGAAGACCAAGGAACACACCAGGCAGGTCCGTTATACTGTTGTGGAGAAGTTTAAAGCCGGATTTGGATACAAAAAGATTTCCCAAGCTTTAAACAACCCAAGGAGCACGGTGCAAGCGATAATTTTGAAATGGAAGGAGTATCAGATCACTGCAAATCTACCAAGACCTGGCCGTCCCTCTAAACTTTCAGCTCAGACAAGGAGAAGACTGATCAGAGATGCAGCCAAGAGGCCCATGATCACTCTGGATGAACTGCAGAGAACTACAGCTGAGGTGGGAGAGTCTGTCCATAGGACAACAATCAGTCGTACACTGCACAAATCTGGCCTTTATGGAAGAGTGGCAAGAAGAAAGCCATTTCTCAAAGATATCCATAAAAAGTCTCGTCTAAAGTTTGCCACAAGCCACCTGGGACACACACAAAACATATGGAAGAAGGTGCTCTGGTCAGATGAAACCAAAATTGAACTTTTTGCCCACAATGCAAAACAATATGTTTGGCGTAAAAGCAACACAGCTCATCACCATCAACACACCATCCCCACTGTCAAACATGGTGGTGGCAGCATCATGGTTTGGGCCTGCTTTTCTTCAGCAGGGACAGGGAAGATGGTTAAAATTGAGGGGAAGATGGATGCAGCCAAATACAGGACCATTCTGGATGAAAACCTGTTGGAGTCTGCAAAAGACTTGAAACTGTCACCGAAATTCATCTTCCAACAAGACAATGATCCCAAACATACAGCAAAATCTACAAAGGAATGGTTCACAAATAAACGTATCCAGGTGTTAGAATGGCCAAGTCAAAGTCCAGACCTGAATCCAATGGAGAATCTGTGGAAAGAGCTCAAAACTGCTGTTCACAAACGCTCTCCATCCAACCTCACTGAGCTCGAGCTGTTTTGCAAGGAAGAATGGGCAAGAATTTCAGTCTCTCGATGTGCAAAACTGATAGAGACATACCCCAAGCGACTTGCAGCTGTAATGGCAGCAAAAGGTGGCTCTACAAAGTATTAACGCAAGGGGGCCGAATAATTTTGCACGCACCACTTTTCATTTTTTTATTAGTTAAAAAAGTTTCAAAAATCCAATAGATTTCGTTCCACTTCACAATTGTGTCCCACTTGGTGATTCTTCACAAAAAATAAAAATGTTATATCTTTATGTTTGAAGCCTGAAATGTGGCAAAAGGTTGAAAAGTTCAAGGGGGCCGAATACTTTCACAAGGCACTGTATATGACCCCTTCACAGAGTGAGTGGAAACAACTCCTTTAGAGTGTACTGACCACATGCTTAACCACTTCAATATCAGGCACTTACGCCCCTTCCTGCCGAGGACAAATTTCAGCTTTCAGCGCTGTCACACTTTGAATGACAATTGCGCGGTCATGCAACACTGTACTCAAAGTAAATTTTTATAATTTTTTTTCCCACAAATAGAGCTTTCTTTTGGTGGTATTTGATCACCTCTGGGATTTTTATTTTTTGCTAAACAAACTAAAAAAGACCAACATTTTTGAAAAAAAATATTATTTTTTTTAGTTTCTATCATAAAATGTTGTTTTCCCCTTCACTGACAGGCACCGATAAGGTGGCACTGATGTGTAGAATTGATGGGCACTGATAGGCAGAACTGATATGCAGCACTGATGGGCACCAATAGGTCGCACTGATATGCAGCACTGATGGGAACTGATAGGTGGCACTGATGGGCACTGACAGGCAGTACTGATGGGAACTGCCACGCGGCACTGATAGGCGGCACTGATGGGCACTGACAGACGGCTGTGATGTGCACTGACAGGCGGCTGTGATGGGCACTGACAGGTGGCACTGATTGGCACTGATAGGCGGTACTGATTGGCACTGACAGGTGGCACTGATGATGAGTAGGGATGAGCCGAACGACCCCCGGTTCAGTTCGCATCAGAACCTGCGAATGGACTGAAAGCTTGCGTGAACATTAGAAACCCGTTAAAGTCTATGGGACTCGAACGTTCAAGAGTCAAAAGTGCTAATTTTAAAGGCTAATATGCAAGTTATTGTCCTAAATAGGGTTTTGAGACCCAGGTCCTGCCCCAGGGGACATGTATCAATGCAAAAAAAGTTTTAAAAACGGACGGATTTTTCGAGAGTGGTGATTTTAAAGATGCTTAAAGTGAAAAAATAAATATCGTACCTGGGGGGTGTCTATGGTATGCCTGTGAAATGGCATGTGTTTCCTGTGTTTAGAACTGTCCCTGCACAAAATGACATTTGTAAAGGAAAAAAAGTAATTTAAAACTGTTTGCGGCTTTAATGTAATGTCTGGCAATATGGATGAAAATCATTGAGAAAAATTATGGTACCCCCCCCCCCCAGCCCATTTGGGTCTTGTATGGATATTAAGAGGAACCTCGCACCCAAATTAAAAAAGGAAAGGCGTGGGCCCCCAGGCCCTATATACTCTGAAGAGCAGTATACAGGCGGTGCAAACAAGTCAGGGAATGACGGCTACAGCGCGGATCTCCTTTTCCGGGATGACGTCAATAGACGTAGTCCCGTGTACGAGTGGCCTGCGCGCCCCCTGAGGGGCGCGCGCGGCGCGCTCTGTGATCGGCGAGTCCATGAGACTCGCCTGATCACCAATCCGTGCAAGGGGTCGATCCCAACCCCTTATCACGTGATCAGCTGTCAGCCAATGACAGCTGATCATGTGATATAACGGAGCCGGTAATCGGCTATTATTCCTCCTCGCTCTGACAGCGCGAGGAGAAAAAAAAAAGCCGATCACCGGCGGCCGTGATCGGGACATCAGTCCCGATCACGGCCAGCAATGCAAGCGCCCACCTGCCCCCTGCCAGTGCCCACCTGCCCCCTGCAGTGCCACACTTATTAAAAGTAAGTGCCCCCTGTCAGTGCCACCCAGCAGTGCCCACAGTGCCACCCAGCAGTGCCCAGTGCCACCCAGCAGTGCCACCCACAGTGCCACCCACAGTGCCACCCAGCAGTGCCCACAATCTGCCTCAAAGGTGCTGCACCCCAGTGCCACATATCCGTGCCCAGCAGTGCCGCCCAACAGTGCCCAGCAGTGCCACCTATCAGAGCCACCTATCAGTGCCACCTATCAGTGCCCATCAGTCCCATCTATCAGTGGTACCTATCAGTGCCCATCCATGCCACCCATCCGTGCCACCCATCCGTGCCACCCATCCATGTCATCTTATCTGTGCCCATCTTTGCCCATCAGTGCCGCCTTATCTGTGCCCATCGGTGCCGCCTTATCTGTGCCTATTAGTGCCGCCTTAACTATGCCTATCAGTGCCCACCAGTGCAGCCTATCAGTGCCCACCAATGCAGCCTATCAGTGCCCACCAATGCAGCCCATCAGTGCCCACCAATGCAGCCTATCAGTGCCGCCTAATCAGCGCACTTCAATGAAGGAGAAAAATTACCCGTTTGCAAAATTTTATAACAAATTATTAAAACATGATTTTTTTTTTTTTGCATCTTTTTTTGTTTGTTTAGCAAAAAAATAAAACTCCGAGCTGTAACTAAATACCACCAAAAGAAAGCTCTATTTGTGGGAAAAAAATGATAAAAATTTCATTTGGGTACAGTGTTGTATGCCCGCGCAATTGTCATTCAAAGTGCATCAGCGCTGAAAGCTGAAAATTGGTCTGGGACTGAGGGGGGTTTAAGTGCCCAGTAAGCAAGTGGTTAAAGTGTAGCTCCAGCCAAAAAATCTATTTGTAAGCTTTTTGGAAAACATAGGGAAGGGTTATCACCCCTGTAACATTTGTTTTGCTGTGTGTGTGTGTGCACCTCTTCAGAAGATTTCACCTCACTTTGTGTCCCAATGACAAATGGTTTTTGAAAATGTGGGGTGTTTAGTGAAACAAGGATTGGTGATAAAGCATCAGTTGAGAGGAGACACATTTTTCCCATATTAACTCTTAGGCCGCGTACACACGGGCGGACTGTCCGCCCAACTAGGTTCGTCAAACAGTTTGACAAACAGTCCGTTCAAAATTAGCATGAACGGACTTGACCACACACGACGAACGAACAGTCCGCTGAAAACTTGCGCGATGACGTGAACGGCACGTACGACGGGACGAGAGATTCGAAGTCCAATACACTGCAATGCAACCTTCGCCGTGTAAATTCTTTCTGAGCATGCGCGAGACTTAGTTTCTCGAACAAGCCTACACACGAGCGGACTGTCCGCTCAAACCAAGTTTCAGCGGACAGTCTTACGGAAATTCTGAAAAACTTTGTTCGTCAGACTGTCCGCTGAAACTGTCCGCTGAAGCCCACACACGAGCAGAAAGTTGGGTGAACAGTCCGCCCGTGTGTACGCGGCCTTATAGGAGAGAATTTCCCTTTTATATCAAGAATTGTAATTACATGCCTTTGTTGAACAGTGGTAGAAAAATTGGTGCCACAACACTGTAAGTCCTCACAGTTACTCTTGGTGGGCGCTGGAACGGGCCCTGCTGTGAAATATTATATCAAAAATTGTAATTGCATGCACCTGTTGAACAGGGGCAGAAAAATTGGGCTTTTGGTGGTGGTGGTGTTGCCACAACACTGCAAGCCCTCACAGTTACTCTTGGTGGGCACAGGAATGAGCCCTGCTGTGAAATATTAGATCAAGAATTGTAATTACATGTCCTGGTTGAAAAAGGGCAGAAAAATTGGGCCTTATGCACTGGTGCCACAACACTGCAACCCCTCACAGATACTCTAGTTGGAGCGCAGGAATGAGCCCTGTTGCAAAGTATTGCATCAAAAATTGTAATTACATGCCCCTGTTAGACAGGGGCAGAAAAATTGGGCCTTAGGCACTGGTGCCACAACACTGCAACCCCTCACAGATACTGTAGTTGAGCACAGCAATGAACCCTCCTGCAAAATATTGCATCAAAAATTGTAATTACATGCCTCTGTTAAACGGGGGCTGAAAAATTGGGCTTAGGCCCTGGTGCTGGTGCCACAACACTGCAACCCCTCACAGATACTCTAGTTGGAGTGCAGGAATGAGCCCTGCTGCAAAGTATTGCATCAAAAATTGTAATTACATGCCCCTGTTAAACAGGGGCTAAAAAATTGGGCCTTAGCCACTGGTAGCGGTGCCCAGAACCAAAAATGTTCTTACAAGCAGAATGATCATTGACGAGGAAGAGGATAGTCACTCAGCATCAGCATAGGCAGTCTTCAAGGGATCTGACATTTCAAAAAAAATTATTCGGTTACATCAGCATCAGGTGTTTGGTAGCTGGTGGTGAGCCAAGACTGATTCATTTTTATGAAGGTCAGTCGATCGACCGTGTCGGTGGACAGACGCACCCTGTGATTGGTTACAAAGCCTCCAGCAGCACTGAATGTGCAGGACAGGCCAGTAGCTCAATTGCATACTGCGCAAGCTCTGGCCAGTGATCCATCCTCAATGATTTTCGGTGGGAAAGGTGTCCAAGTCTGATCTTGTTCCTAGGTATTCCTGCACCATGTAAATCAGACGCTGGTGATGGTTGCTGGAATCAATCATACCTTGGGGCTGCAGGCTAAAAAATTGTCTGAACACATCAGTCAGACGGCCACCTTCTCCACCGCTCCTTCTGTGACTGACCAAAGCCTAAGCAATACGTTGTCCAGGACCAGGAATTTGTAACCTCCCAGGCACTGGGAACGCGTTGCACAAACCTTTCTGCAAGGCCTCCTGAAGATGTTTCATTCTCTGCTCCCCCGTGACGGCAAGATAAGGTCTGCAACCTTACCCTTGTAACGTGGATCACCGCTCCTTCTGTGAATGACCGAAGCCTAAGCAACACATTGTCCAGGACTAGGAATTTGTAACCTCCCAGGCACTGGGAACGCGTTGCACAAACCTTTCTGCAAGGCCCCCTGAAGAGAGTATTGACAATGTGTTTATTGAATGTGACTTCCTATTAGGTATCATCCTTATACCTGGCTGCTTGAGCCAGTGGGATACATACTGTCATGCTCATCTGTGTATTCCTCTTATAGAGTCTGAAGAGGGATGTTTTGCTTTGGAAAGTTATGAGACTGCTCCTTGCCGGAGAATTTAACCCCTTCACAGGGTAAGTGGGAATAACTCCTTTGAGTGTATTGGTCACTTGTTTAATAAATAAGACAACCTGTTAGGTATCATCATCCTCATCTCTGGTTGCTTAATCAAAGCAAGATTCACACAGTCATGTTCCTCCACATCTTCCCCTTTGGAGAGTCTGAAGAGGCTGCTTTGCCTGGGAAGGCTATTAGACTGGTCATTGCCAAAACATATAACCATATAAAAACAAGACTCATACAGCCATGTTCATCCATGTCTTCTTTATTGAAGAGCCTGAAGAGGGTTGTTTAGCTCTGAGACTGGTAATTACCAATAGATAACCTTTCCACAGGGTTTTGCGTGCCAGTTAACAAACCAGCCCATAAAAATAATTAAATGCAGTAAAATAGGTGGTTAATGAGCTAAACCTTGCCCTGCCGGGAATCAGGACATAATGAGAAAGTATGTTCAGAACAGCAAAAAACTTAGGAATTGGCAACAGAATTACAATAACATTCTGCAATGTACACAAACCAAGGGAACTGATTGTAGACATCATAAACATCCCCCTTTTTTGGGGGGGGTGAAAAACTGGAGAGCACATAGAAATATAAAAGGATATCCCATATCTCAACAGGCCATAGCTGGCTCCAGTAGTCATCCACAGGTGGCTCCTCTACCTTGGAAAAGCTGGTCTTTTGAAAGGGTTGACACAATGGCACAATAGTAAAGCAAACATGAGAAGCCACCAACAGGTTATTGCCATGTGTGAACAGACAAAATATTACTTTGTGCATCTGTTATGCGGAGTACTCCCCGTGGAGGAGCTCAGGCTATGCATAGTGGCTGCAGGGAGCAAGGCACAACAATACTCAGCAATGCAGCATTCATTTGGATACAAAGCATTTTTCAAATTAAGCTCACCCAACCTCCATCATCCGACCGTAAACACCGGCATAGAGTGGGTGCAGGTGCGTAGGAGGGACTCTGCCAACATCGCTGCCCACTTTACATGGACCCAGCAGACTCCAGACAAGGCTGATAAAAGCCACCCCAAGGACCAGCAGCAGGGCTCCCTGGATTAAAGGTAATTTAGCTGAGACACCAGGGACTGCGTCCAGCCTTATCCACACACACATGGACAGATGGCCAGCCCTTTAGACCAGCCAGGTAGAGGAGCACACCTAGGCCCTGCGCATAGGAAGAAAAAAGAAGAACGACAAAGCTGTAGGTGGGCTCAAATTTATATGAGTTAAGTCCTGGAGGCTTGAGGGGCGGAGCCTATACCCAGCTGTGCTGACATGGAGCCGTCAGGAAACAACAATTCATCAAACATAATAGGAGAGTAAGAAGAGGACAGATTATAGTAATCATCAAAACAACTTGGCACATTTTTCATGTACACTTTTGGATCCAGTCATTTTCTAAGGATAAATTATGACTAACCATTGCAGCCATTTATCCCTTGGGCTTAAATAATAAAAAACAAAACAAAAAAAAAAAACTTTTGGATAATTGTAGTGTCTCACACAATACAAACAAGAATATTCATTAGCATTTAGTGAGTCATGCTGCTCTGATGTAAACCATTAAAACAGACCTTGGAGGTCTGTCTGTTGTTTTCCATCTAACAACTCACTTTATCAGTATTTGGCAGAAAATACTGTTTGTTTTTATGAGGAATTTTAATTAGACCCCTATCTGAGATCTTTGACAATTATGCAAAAATCTCATTTAGATCCTTAAAAGTGTTTTTCCTTTTTTTTTTCCACAAACTATTTATTTATTAAACATATGCAGAGAATAAAAAAAGGAGCAAATTGTATGAATCCAAATCCATTACATACAAAAACAATAGGAAAAAAACAGAAAACAGTACAGAGGTCATAAGTTTGCACCCGCACATACCAAGTGTGTCTCACTCTATCTTTGAACTTATCATTCGTATGCCTAGACCTGCAGCTGGATAGAGTTCAAGCCTGCCACAAGTTAGGCAATTTCCTGTTTAATTTTCTGGGGGCAGAGTCATAGGGGAAGGACATAACAAAAAAAAGGGAGGGCAATGGGGGGGGGGGGGGAGATGGAGGAGAGGAGAAAGAGGGGGGTGGAGATAGGGTAGGGGGAGGAGGAGGAAGGACCTATTAAGTCTGGTATTCTGTACCACGTGTTCTCAACTTGTAGCCGTTCTCTTGCACTGAGACGTTTTTTGTGGAGATAGAAGTTAATCTTGTCCCAACTTTTTTCCTCTATGTTTCTGTCAAGTACCGACTCCCAGTGGACCCGCTCCAAGCGCAAGCTTTCTGGTGCGTGTTCATAAAGAGAAGCATAGAGTGTAGAGATAACGTGCCTCTGTGGGGGAGCGCTTCAACAGAGTAACTCCAAAATCGTGGGATTCCTGGTAAAGCCTCCCCTACGTGCTGGGTCGTCTAGGAAGTGTTTGAGCCGAATATAGGGCCAGAGCGGGAATAAGCCCGTTTTGGGCCATTCTGCGAGATCAGTGAGGCGTAGGAAATGGCCTCTATAAAAAAAAATGCTAAGCTAGCATTTCCACGTGGGGCAATTCTGTCTCCACAAAGGTTCTTGTCATTCCCGAGAGAAAGTCTGGGTTGTTGCGCAATAGTGTAATTGGGCATATTTTTGCAGAGACCGCAAATTTGGCACAAGTATTTTTGAAGGCTTCTAGTGTGGGGCCAATAAGAGGGTGTGTCAAGATCGAAGGGGGTATAAGTTCCTTGGAGATTAAAAGTGTTTCTAGTTCTCTATCGGTTTAAATGGGTTCAGTCTTTTTTTAATATTTGGGGGTTAAATTAACCCCGGACACTGCCTCATTATATGAGATCAATTTTTGTCCATTATTATCTAAAATGCGATCACATCTCCAGTTGTGGCAAACACTTACCCTTACATGGTTTAGGAGGTGTAACGCATTTAAGATGACATTGCTCCCACATATTTTATATCTAATGCAAGCAATACCTATTAAACTACCTCAAGCCTTTTTTAGTTTGTGTAGGACATTGTTAATTACATTTCTTTGGAGCAATATGTTGCCAGACTCTGTTACTCCCTGTTAGTGCTCTCTAAATCTCAGGGAGGAATCTGTTTACCCGACTTGATCTCATATTATCAAGCCTTACACTTTTAGAATGGTGTCATGGTGTATTTCCCCGCAGACCAAACCCTGGGTACAAGTAGAACAACAAGCTTCACCAATAACTTTATCTGTGCTTCCCTGGGTTGCCCATAAATACTATCGGGGATTGAAGAGGCACCCTACGATTGGGGCTACAATTGCAGTCTTTATTCAAACACTTTCAATAAAGGGCCTTTTTTCCCAATCCATCACCTTTAACACCAGTGCTTCAGAACCCAGACTTCACGCCTGGACTTGATAATAAACAGCTCTGGGGCTTAATACGACTTGGCATAACTAGACGTATGCATTTTGCTACTTCGCAGGGATGGATGTCTATAGAAGATCTATCCAACCTTTCACAGCCCCCCTTGGGCCTCTGGTCAACCTTTCAGTTAGCACATTATTTAAGGTTTTTACAAGATGCGGGACTTCATGTTAGGCCACCGACACCCTTTAAGCATCTATGTGCGGCAGGGGAAATATGAACCACATTCACTGGCATTTTTCCATAAACTGATCATTGAGCCTGCAGAAGGCCATGTCCCTTCGTATATACACCTCTGGGAAGAAGACCTTCAAATTTCCTTTACAAGCATGCAAATCAAAAGGATTATTTCACTGGCCCAAAAGTCTTCAATAGCAAGTCGTTTTCAAAAACAGGGCTATAAGCTGCTGGTCAGGTGGTACAGGGTTCTGGCCCTACTTAATAAACTTTACCCACGAACCTCTAACCTATGTTGGCGGTGCAAGAAAGAGCCAGGGACATTATTTTATATTTTCTGGGTATGCCCTTCAATTATACTGTTTTAGAAGGAAGTGGGGAACTGGATCAAACAACTGACATCAGTTGACCTTGGCTCGGACCCTCTGGGATATCTCCTGCACCTAAATGCGATACCCCTCCATAAATATAAAAAGTCACTGATAGCACATTTGTTGAACGCTGCCCGAGCATGTATCCAAGACCTATGGAAATCTACTATTACACCACTAATGCAACATTGGTTCTCCAGAATAGAAGACATTAGGACAATGGAAAATATGACAGCCTTATTCCATGGCAGAGTGGAGGAATGTAGGGAAATCTGGCAGCCATGGATGACTTTAAATTAATGTTGTGGTTTTTTTTTTTTCTTCTTTTTTCTTTTCTTTCTCTTTTCTGTCCCTCCCACGGCCTCCAAGGGATGGGGCCAGGGGAGAGGTATATTTAATTTTAAAGTAGAGAAGGGACAATATAATAAAGGAAGAATTTAATGTAGTGATATGGAGGAGTGTAATCCAGATTAATGATTGTAGTAATATTTATTACTAGGTATATTCGGTGGCTCTAAATTCCTAATTATATGAACCTAATATGAGATTCCGCAGCCTTATTTGCTTTATTGTGAGGTTGTAATGTTAGATTTGCTCTCCACTTTAATTATAGGTTTATCCCTTTTCATGTTATTGTTTTATATTGTTCATATGCTCTGTGTACAACTGGAAAAAAAGATAAAACATTGAATAAAGAATTATATTTAAAAAAAAAGTGTTTCTAGTTTAACCACTTAAGCCCCGGATCAATTTGCAGCCAAAGGACCAGGCCCCTTTTTGCGATTTGGCACTTCGTCGCTTTAACTGACAATTGCGTGGTCATGCGACGTGGCTCCCAAACAAAATTGGCTTCCTTTTTTCCAACAAATAGAGCTTTCTTTTGGTGGTATTTGATCACCTCTGCGGTTTTTATTTTTTGCGCTATAAACAAGAATAGAGGCACAATTTTGAAAAAAATTCAATATTTTTTACTTTTTGCTATAATAAATATCCCCAAAAAATATATAAAAACATTTTTTTTTCCTCAGTTTAGGCCGATATGTATGCTTCTACATATTTTTAGTTAAAAAAAATGCAATTAGCGATTATTAATTGGGTTGCGCAAAAGTTATAGCGTTTACAAAAAATGGAAGTTTTATAGCATTTTTATTAATATCTTTTTTTTTACTAGTAATGGCGGCGATCAGCGATTTTTATTGTTACTGCTACATTATGGCGGACACATCGGACATTTTTTGGACCATTGTCATTTATACAGCAATCAGTGCTATTTAAATGCACTGATTCCTGTGTAAATGACACTGGCAGTGAAGGAGTTAACCACTAGAGGGTGGGGAGGGGTTAAGTGTGATGTGTTTTTTTTACTGTTGGGGGCTTGGCTTGGCATATGACGTCACTAATCGTCTTTCCCTATAACAGGGAACAGATGATCGGTGACAGCCACACTAGGAAGCATGAGGAGAGATTTGTTGTTTTCTATATAGCACTTCAAAACCTACCCAGCATCAATTTAACTTAGATAGTTTAGTCAATCTAGAGTGACGGCTTTTGAATATTAGAACAAGGAAAATATAGAATTCTTTCAGAATGATTAATAAATTAACAATTGCTTTTACTATAATTTCACATTTCACTATGACCATATGGTTTGTGGGTAGTCAGTAAGTATGGGTAGATGTTACATCATTTCCCCCATTATAATTCTGCATTTCCATACTCAGTTTGAATTAGTATTGATACCTTATACTTTATATTTTTTAGACATTCTGGCAGCATCTGCTCCTGATGAGTGGTAACCAAGAAACGCGTGGAGCTACGGATGCTATACCAATGCGTTTTCTACTTAGAGCCAGCCACCTATCCATGATTTTAGAAATTGATCTGTGAGCTACAATTAACACTATGCCCTTGCATTGATGTGTATTTTCGTGTTGTATGGAATTGACATCATATTTATGTGTATGTGTGTACCAGTTTTGACCTATTTATGTTAATATATAATAAATCTGTTTACTAAAATTACAGTTTGTTACTCATTTATATTTTGCATGTTTCATTTAAAGTCTCAAACCTTCTCTTGTTTTAACATTGTTTGAATATATATACTTTTTGTGGAAGAGATTTTCTTTATTTAAGCAGCAGACAATGTTAATATTATGAATATATGATTTAAAAAATTCTGAAACTTTTGGACAGAACAGTAATTTAGTGCAGAACTGTCTACATGGAGTTTTCATATTCTCCCTGCGCTTGCGTGGGTTTCCTCCAGTCCGTTCAGTTTCCCCCGACACTCAAAAGGCAAGCTGGTAGGTTGATTGGTTGTTGTATAAATTGGCCCTAGTATGTGTGTGTGCATGTATTCATCTAAAAAGGGACCTCTGATTGTATATTCCCTAAGGCTGGGGACTGATGTGAATGTAAAGTACTGCAATTGTCTGCACTATATTTATGTCTGAATTAAATAAGACGATGGAGTCCTATTTGGAACAAGATTATATCTTAAAGTGGTTGTAAAGGCAGAAGGGTTTTTTTTATCTTAAAGTGGTGTTCCACATACTAAAAAAAATGGCTAAAATTACCAAAAAAAAAAAAAAAAAAAACATTTGGATTTTTTTTTTTTTAACTCACCTCTAAATGCCTGTTGCTAGGGGGTCCCTCGTATTCTGCCTCCTTCAGTGCCCGGGCACCTGATGTCACTTACCCTTGGCTCAGGAAGGGCTCAGCTCTGCCCCTCCCTCCTGTCAGTCATCTGGGACACGTGACAGGTCCCAGATAACTGCGCGGCCAATCACGGCGCACGGCGCAGCTCGCGCATGAGCAGTGGGTGCCCGGCTGTGAAGCCATAGCCGGGTGCCCACAGTTGCAATGCCAGCGCCGCTGAGAGGAGGGGGGCATGAGTGGGGCTTTGTTCTCCCGCATCGCTGGACCCTGGGACAGGTAAGCGTCCGATTATTAAAAGTCAGCAGCTGC
The DNA here is from genome assembly GCF_037356315.1 of Lithobates pipiens. NCBI lineage: Eukaryota > Metazoa > Chordata > Amphibia > Anura > Ranidae > Lithobates > Lithobates pipiens. Next base: position 107,994,371 of record NW_027507748.1, read on the forward strand.
AGTATTTGTAGCTGCTGACTTTTATTTATTTTTTCTTCAGAGGAACACCTCTTTAATGTATTCTATGCATTAGGATAAAAAACCTTCTGTGTGCAGCGGCCCCCCTCATCCCCCTCATACTATCTGAGTCCATCTTGATTCAGAAATGTTGCAAAAGAGGCTCAGCTGTCCGAGACTCCCTCTCCTCATTGCCTGAGACAGCAGCGTGCGCCATTGGCTCCCGCTGCTGTCAATCAAAACTCCCTGTCTGAATGGACACACAGAGAAGCAGCTCAGCTCAGGGCACTCAGCAGGAGGGAGGGGCCAGAAGCGCTGGCGAGGGACCCAAAAAGAGGAGAATCTGGGCTGCTCTGTGCAAAACCACTCCACAGTGCAGGTAAGTATGGCATGTTTGTTATTTTCAAACAAAAAAATTGAGACTTATGCCGCGTACACACGATCAAACAATCCGGTGGAAAAGTCCGGAGGACTCAAGTCCGCCGGACAATCCGCCCGTGCGTAGGCTCCGGCGGACTTTTTTTACCCAAAAGTCCGGCGGACGCTAGAAGGCACGGTGGCCCGACAAGAAGAACCAAAGAGGGGGAAAAGACCCCCAAAGAGGGGGACAAGACCCCCGAAGTCGGAAGAAGAGGGCGACGGCGGCGAAGAAGAAAGCCGGGCTCCTCCACTAGTAAAAGAGCTAGCAGAAGATAGCGGAGGAGTCCGGTGAGAAGACCCCCGAAGACGGAAGAAGACCCCCGGAGCTGTGCAATAAACTATTTTAACCCGTGTGTGTTGTGTTTTTTTTTTACCTTTTTTTCACAGGTGAATGGGTAGGGGTACATTGTACCCCATACTCATTCACAAAGGGTGGGGGGCTGGGATCCGGGGAGTCCAATAAGCCCCCCGCCCGCAGACCCTGACAACCAATGGCCAGGGTTGTCGGGAAGAGGCCCTTGTCCTCATCAACATAGGGACAAGATGCTTTGGGGTGGGGGGCCGCACGGTACGTGTGTACATAGCATTAAGTATCACTTTAAAGTATAACTAAACAAAACGTTTTTTTTCAAATTTGGATAAAGTGAGTTGGAACATCTTTCTCTCTTTAAGCTTTACGATCATCAATATTGCAGAGAAAGAAAGTGATGGTAAATTTGAATTTTGACTTGCAACCAAAATAGGAGTAGAGAGAAAAGTGGAGACACTTGCTCTTGTGAAAACTGTCTATTAGGGAATTTCCCTTACTTTTGAAAGATAATCTCTCACTCCCTGCTGAGTCTGCAGGACATAAAGGGAAATGTCCCTAATGAGATATAGAAATAAAAAAACAAAAAAAAAAACTGACAGGTGTTTTATCCCTCATTTACTCTATGCAAAATGAAAAAGCATATGGCTTTAGGTATACTTTATAGTCAATGAGTTGTTAAACTAGTACAGCAAATTAACACTTTTACCAATTTTTTTCACAGTGAGAGAGCAACTATTATATCGCCTGGTATTTGACATTCTTACATATTTTGTATGTGTACTCTCCCATATTACACTAAGGTAGGCAAGTGAATGGCCTATACAGGATAGACCTAGGTAAAGTTTAAGCTGCATAATGTGGTCTGGTTTTTTTTTTTATGTTTGACCCACTTCGATATGCTGAGAATGAGACATGGCTAAGTGAAGCACTTCACCTGGTCTGGACATTTAGGGATGTATCCAAATAAAAAAAAAAGTACAGAGCTAGTCTTCCTTCAAATTTGCATGTAAATTTATGTGTAAAATAAAATAGCCTATTAACATTCCTTTTTACCGGCATTCACACATAACAAATGATCATGCAGGTTTGAAGAACAAATAGCTCTGCAAAATATTTTCAATATTAACAAAGTGAGGCAAAGTTAAAAAAGCTCAGATCCCATTATGCATCTTGGATGTTACCCACATTTTCCCTGTGTAGACTATGTTATTGTTTACCATAATATAACAGGACAGGAGGTTGAAAAATGTCATAAATACAACCCAGGGTAAAGTCATGAAAACTTAATGCAGAATAAGAAGCAGTTATATATCTTCAGTTGTAAGAGTTATGTAAAGCATATGTCAGGGCAAATAAAAGAATATACTCAATACACTTCTCCAATACATGCACATTTTCCCTTGTCCCCTTTTATCCATTTAAAAACTCCCAGTCCGCATTGTCAGCCTCCTGCCTGCTGGACTACAGAACTCTCCCTATCTCCACCCCTGTCAGTCCAACGCCATGTGCATACATTGTTTTCGTTCACAGCGAAAATGCTGCTGCCTTAACTCCTAAAAGTCTACATGTGTATAGAAAAGCAGCTTTTTGGGAAATGTAGACTTTGGAGGATGCATACGTCAATAGGAACTGAGCTCCCAACAGCTGTACCTGCAAAACTTTTACAAGCCTGGTAATGAAGTCACAGGGAGTATTATAATCTATTTCTTGTTATACGAGCAAGGTGGAAGAAGAAATAGTGCTAGTTCTAATGCTTAACCTCTAGAGATCCGCGCTATAGCCGAATGACGGCTACAGCGCGGACCTGCTTTGCCGGGACTACGTCTATTGACGTCGTCCCGTGCACGAGCGGCCTGCACGCTCCCTGAGGGGCGCGCGCGGCGCGCTCTGTGATCGGCGAGTCTAGGAGACTCGCCTGATCACGGATCCGAGCAAGGGGTCGATCCCGACCCCTTACCACGTGATCAGCTGTCAGCCAATGACAGCTGATCATGTGACAAAACAGAGCCGTAATGGGCTATTTTTCCTCCTCGCGCTGACAGTGCGAGGAGAAAAAAAAAAGCCAATCACCGGCGGCCGTGATCGGGACATCAGTCCCGATAACGGCCAGCGTATCAGTGCCCACCTGCCCCCTGACAGTGCCACCTATAGAATAAAAAAGTGCCCCCCATCAGTGCCCAAAGTGCCCCCCATCAGTGCCCACAGTGCCACCCATTAGTGCCCACAGTGCCACCTATCAGTGCCTACAGTGCCATCTATCGGTGCCCACAGTGCCACCTATCAGTGCCCACAATCTGCCGCAAAAACAGTTCTGCACCTCAGTGCCACATATCCTTGCCCATCAGTGTCATCTACCAGTGCCCAGCAGTGCCCAGCAGTGCCGCCCATCAGTGCCCAGCAGTGCCACCCATCAGTGCCCAGCAGTGCCACCTATCAGTGCCACCCATCAGTGCCCATCAGTCCCATCTATCTGTGGTACCCATCAGTGCCCTTCCATGCCACCTATCCGTGCCACTCATCCATGCCACCCATCCGTGAAACCCATCCATGCCTCCGTGCCGCCCATCTGTGCCATCTTATCTGTGCCCATCTTTGCCCATCAGTGCCGCCTTATCTGTGCCCATCAGTACTGCCTTATCTGTGCCCATCGGTGCCACCTTATCTGTGCCTATTAGTGCCAACTTAACTGTGCAGCCCATCAGTGCCCACCAGCGCCGCCTCATCAGCGCATTTCAACGAAGGAGAAAAATTACCTGTTTGCAAAATTTTATAACAAACTATTAAACATGATTTTTTTTTATTTTTTATTTTGCTTTTCTTTTTTTGTTTGTTTAGCAAAAAATAAAACTCCCAGCTGGAATTAAATACCACCAAAAGAAAGCTCTATTTGTGGGAAAAAAATTATAAAATTTAAATTTGGGTACAGTGTTGTAGGACCGCGCAATTGTCATTCAAAGTGCATCAGCGCTGAAAGCTGAAAATGGTCTGGGCAGGAGGGGGGTTTAATTGCCCAGTAAGCAAGTGGTTAACCATACATTATGTCTCAAACTATATTATCATTCATTGTCATAAATTGTTTCTCTCTTTTCATATGAGATTATTATTAATAAAATTATATTGTTTAAAAAAAATATATATATATATATATATATATATATTTAAAAAAAATTGCAATAAAAATTTATAACTTACCTATATCGCTTTATTCCTGAGACTGTAAGGAAAATGCTTGCCAGTCCTAGAAGGCCAGCCACAACCCCCAACACGATAAGCCAAGACTGATTGGAATAACTGGTTACTGGAGCAATTGTAGGCGGTATATCAACAAACTCCAAAGTATTGTCATTTAACAGAAATGCACTGTTAATCCTGTTCCTTTCAAGCCTGTAAACACATTCACAAAAAATTCTGACTAAATGTTATGTATCCTTTTTATTTAACACAAACCCTCAATTAATAATACAATTGTACTTCTAGATAATATAAAATATATTTTTTAAAGCTCCCCATTTTAGAAGAACATAAAACTTAACATAAGTGGATATGAAAGCATTTATGGCAATACTGAAATAAGTAACATCAAATTTTCCATGTGAGTCTTATGGACTTGATGTCACCAAAATAGTAATCCTGTTGATAACGATACCACTGGTCATTACAAAGTTAAAATTTGATGTCAGGGCTGAAAATTTTCATCCAATTACATCTTTTTCTCCAGACAAACACAGTGCCAAGGGAGTCTACTATTGTAAGTGCATAAAAATGAATAATGATGAGATTTTACAGGAATTCCAAACCCATCTAAATAAATTACTATCAATACTGATACCCTTCCCCTCTTGCAAGATAAAGCCAAAACCTTCTTCTCAAGCATATATTTCCATCAATACCATCCCATTATCGAACCAGGCAGATGCTGATATACTGTTGTCTTTTTTGAAGGGATAAAAAATCTATTATTTTCCTGCAATCTGGTAGGAAACCAAGATCGGATATGTACCCAGTTCTACATAAAATTCTCAAAAACTTCAACTCTACACTATTCTTCAACCATGGTTAGAATCATAGTAGTGCTACCTAAGCACAACACCCATCCAATGTGATATAAAAATATTAACAAAGCCCTCTGGTTTCCCACTCTACATCTCTTTCTCTCTTTCTTCTCTTACCCCTCTCCACCCCCCCCACCCCCCCTTTTTTTTCCTCCCATTCCTCCACCAGCCTCCACTATGACCACAGGTAAAACAGAGCCTATTCATCTAATTTCCATCAATGTGAAGGGATGTAACACCCCAGAGAAACGCTCCATGATACCCACTAATCTGAAACATATAAAAGCTCATGTTTGCTTCCTCCCAGAGACACACTTTTGTGCTGATAAACTACCAAAACTCCATGATCGCTCTTTCCCGGCGGCATACCACGGTGCTCTCCTGATTCTAAATCAAAGGGAGTTAGTATTTTGGTCCGCAGCTCAACCCCGTGGTCGTTCAGGGATCAGTTGGGTGATGCAAAAGGACAAGCTATTTTTGTGAAGGGGACCATCGGAGGCTCTTTGGTCACCCTGGTAAACTTCTACCTCCCTAACTCAAATCAGATTACCTATTTGGAACCAGTTCTTGACAAATTAGGTGATTTTGCGTAAGGTGCGGTGATCATTGTAGACATAGATTTGCTTCCCCCATTCCTAAACAGTGGATGTGGAAGTTGAATAAATCATTGATTCAAACCCCAGAAGTCATTGAGGAGGTATCCAGGGAGCTGAGACACTTTTTCTCTTCTAACGTGAGCTCAGATAGTGCTCCAATGATGGTATGGAAGGCGCATAAAAGCTATATTAGGGGAACCCTGATTAAGATTGCGTCCCATCTCAATATGGCCAGAGCTCAGCAAACTGTTGATCTCTTGGAAAAGATTAAGACCCTGGAGGCCACTCATAAGATATCACTGGCAGACAAGGCTCTAGCGGACCTCACGGTTCTGAGAAACCAATTGCGTTCTCTGGCTCTGGATAAAGCCAAAGCCACGATTGCTAAATGCAGACGTACATTCTATCAATATAGTAACAAGTGTGGGAAACTGCTGGCATGTGCCCTTAAAGTCCAGCAAGCTCACGTGTTCCTCCCTGAACTAATTAATGATTGTCAAACCAAGGTCCATGCGACGGAGGAGATCACAGAAATATTCAGAAGGTGTTATACCTCACTTTATAATCCTCCTCAGCCTTTATCCGATTTGGAGAAATCTTCCAAACAGAAGGCCATACAGGATTACATTCAGAGGTCAGGACTTCCCTGCCTCTCAGATGAGGACTTGCCCAAAGTCTCTTTAGAAGAGCCACTTTCGGCAGCGGAAGTGGCTATGGCGATAGCACAAATGCAACCAGGCAAAGCTCCGGGCCTGGACAGGTACTCCCTTTTATATTACCTATATATAGACCTTGGGGATCTCTTGACTCCACACTTTATTTTGGCATATAATGCTGCGGGGAGGGGACTACAGCCCCCCCCCCCCCCCGTATGATATACTTCGTGCATCTATCACAGTGATTCCAACAGAAGAAATCATTTTTTCCTATGCATATGCATTCAAGACTATACTACTTTCACTAGATGTGAGGAAAGCCTTTAAAACATTTTTGTGGGATTACCTCACATTCACTTTTTAGAAATGGGACTTCTAAGATGAGTTTCTTAAGTTGATCTGTTCTATATTCACAACCTGAAGAACATATCAGGTATAGTGGCTCCTCCTCAGACTATTTCCATATTCAATGAGGCACTAGACAAGGATGCCACGCTTCAATTATATTTTTTGTTTTAGTACTTGAATCTTTGTCAGTGGCTGTTGGAAGGCAACATGGTTTAATATCATAGTCCGGGAGTTTCTTTCTGGTTGATACAACCAAATTGAAATAGAAACTCCAGAACTATGATATTAAACCATGTTGCCTTCCAACAGCGGCTATCAGATCTAATCCCCACATCTAGAGCATAGAAATAGCAGACTAAAAATAGGATTTTTATAACAGCTTACCTGTAAAATCCTTTTCTTTTGAAGTACATTACGTGACACAGAGCCATAGTAGTTACTATGTGGGTTATAGGCCACCTTCAGGTGCTGGACACTGGCACATCCTAAACAGGAATTTGCCTGCCTATATAACCCCTCCCATACTGGGAGTACCTCAGTTGTATAGCAAAGCAATACATGTGTATACTAGAAAGAGGGGCAGGACCCTGTGTCCCATGATGTACTTCAAAAGAAAAGGATTTTACAGGTAAGCTGTTATAAAAATCCTATTTTCTTTTATCGTAGATCACGGGACACAGAGCCATAGTAGTTACTATGTGGGATGTCCCATAGCAATGCCAACTGAGGGGAGCGAGACAAAACAGAATTAGGGCAACACAAGACTAGAGGAGTTATACTGCTGCCTGCAGCACACTACGCCCCAAAGGTGATATCCTCATGCCTTTTTACATTCACCTGATAGAATCTGGTAAAGTTATGGATTGAAGACCAAGTTGTGGCCTTGCAGATTTGAGCCATGGAGGCTTAGTGATGCACTGCCCACGGATTACTAACAGCCCTAGAGGAGTGCGTTTTGATTTGAGAGGGTGGAATCTACCTCTTTAAACCATAAGCTTGAACGGTTACTTGTTGAATCCATTTAGAAATAGTAGATTTCGATACTGCCTGTCCTCTTTTAGGACCTTCAGGCAATATGAACAAAACATCCGTTTTCCGAATCTGATCAGTCGCCTTTAAGTAGACTTTAACTGCTCTCGCCACATCAAGATGTATTGATTTTTCTTCCATAGAACAGGGTTCTGGAAAAAAATGAAAGTAGAACAATATACTGGTTTAGATAAAAACCTGATACTACTTCGGTAAGTTAGGATGAGGACGCAATACTACCTTATACTTGTGAATAATAATAATATGGCTCTTTACAAGAAAGAGCAGCCAACTCTGATACCCTTTTTGCAGAAGATATGGTTATCAAAAAAACATTTCCTTGTCAAAAAAAGGGCCAAGGGAATATGTTGTATCGGCTCAAAAAAAGCTATTTTTGTAATGCTGACAGAACTAAATTCAAGTCCCAAGGGTTCAAGGGTAACCTAACTGGAGAATTAAAGAGGAAGTAAACCCTGATGAGCTTACTTCCTCTTTCATTCCCTGCAAAGGTAAAGCATAATGGACTACTATGCATCGCATAGTAGCCCATTATGTGTCACTTACCTGACACAGAAGCCAGCGATGTCACCGCTGTCCCCTGTAGTCCAGCGCATCCATCTTCTCGGTGGGTCTCGCTTTCCCACGCCGCTGTCATTTAGCGAAGCCGCGATGACGTCACTCCCTCACATGTGCACAGGAGCCGCCACTCGCGGCATATCCGCCGTTGACAGTTGCACGCTCAGTGCATGCGCCGTAGACAGCGGAGCCTCTCTTTCGGCAAATATCTCCTAAACCGTGTAGGTTTGGATATATTTCTTGGACCTACAGGTAAGCCTTAATCTAGGCTTACCTGTAGGTCAAAGTGTGTTGTAAGGGTTTACAACCACTTTAAGCCAAGTTACTCCCTGAATAAAGCTACGAACCAGAGAATGCAAAGCAATTGGTCATTGAAAAAATGCAGATAAGTCCGAGACCTGTCCTTTGAAAGTACTCAAGGCCAACTTTATTTCTAACCCCATCTGCAGAAGGTCAAGGAGTCTACCTATGACCTATTTCCTGGGGTGCCAACCCCTGGTCTCATACCAGGAGACATATGCTTTTCAGACTCCATAATATATGATTATGGAGGCAGGCTTCCTTGCATTAACCAAGGTAGATACCACTGAACTTGACAGCCCATGTTTCCTCAGAATGTGGGTCTCAATAGCCAAACCGTTAAATTTTGCATTTGAAAGGTAAGATGGAATACTGGACCTAGCGAGAAAAGGTCTGGACATGGTGGTAGGGTCCATGGGACCCCTACCGCCAACCTTATGATCTCTGCATACCAAGATCTTCTGGGCCACGCTGGGCCACAAAAATCACAGACTTCCCTTCCTGCTTGAGTCTGTGAAGAAGTTATGGATGCAGGCAGAAAAGGAGGGAATGCATAAAACAGTAAAACTGATTCCACGGGAACACCAAGGCACCTGTTCCGCATGCTAGCGGATCCTTTGTTTTTAACAAAGTTGAAGGAATCTTTCTCCCAGGAACAACTGCTGGCGACTCAAATAGACCGCCTGCCAATTTTCTATTCCTAGAATGAAAACTGCCAATAGGCAAGGTACATTGTTTTCTGCCCAAGATAGCATATGATTCACCTCTTTCTGGGCTGCACAATTTCTTGTGCCCCTTTGGGGATTGATATAGGCCACTGCTGTGGCATTGTCAGATTGCATCCTGACAGGACAGCTCCGCAAATTAAAACGTCCAGGCCCTCAGGACCAAGCACTCTGCCCGAATCTGTAGAATGTTAATGGGCAAGGTAATTTCTGATCTGGACACTTCTCTTGGAAAGTTATCTCTTTCAGGACTGCTCTCAAACCTAAAAAAGGTTGGAGTATGTTGTTACCACTTCCCAGGTAACTGTAGGAAGGATTTTTCCCTTTGCAGTTTTTTTGGTTATTAAGCATAAACTTGAACCTTCTTGTTCCAAGTCGATAAGATAACATTTTTCAGCAGTCTCGAATGAAACTGAGCATAAGGAACGGCCTTAAATGAAGCCACTATCTTTCCCTCATGCTCAGGCCTCGGCCACTTTAATCAGTTCCTTTATGGCACTGATCTTTGCCTGGAGCGAGAATACCCTTTTATGGGTGTATCTATGAACAGACCCAAGTTTTTTTTAATCTCCTTAATGGATTTAAGGAAGATTTCTCTAGGTTGAGCTATTTCAGGTAGTTGAATGAGGTGACCATACTTTGGTCTAAGCGGGCTACCGACTGGTCTATCAAGAGCCAATCGTCTAGGTAAACTATAATCGTTATACCTTGGGCCCTTAGTCTGGCTAAAGGAGGAGCCAAAATCTTTGTAAACACTCAAGGTGCAGTAGCTAGACCGCAATCAGAGCTAAAAACTGAAAATGAAGATTTTCTAGCCTAAAAAGTAAATATTTCTTGTGGGCAGGGAAATATGCCCATGGAGGTATGCACCCTTGATGTCGATCGACATAAAAACTTCTCTTCCTTGTAAGATGGAGACAACTGATTGGATTGACTCTATATAAAAAAGAGCGGATATTCAGGAACCGGTTTAGAGATCCAAAATGAGTTAGACATCTCCGTTTGATTTTGCTGTGAAAAAAGATCTGAGAAAATGAGGAGACGGGAACTCTTGAAACCCCAGATTGTACTGTAGAGCTATGGAAGAAGCCACCCATCTGTCTTGACATTCTTTCTGCCAGACCCTTGAGAACTGCAGAAGCCATTCCCCCCGAGTGAGCCGGGGTGCCCACCTCATAAGGAGTCTTTAGTATCTTGTTTGTAGGTTTCTTTTGTCTCTGAGGATTGCCTTTTGAACTTGACGGTGGAAGTCGTCGTGACTGCCTGGAGGCTGATGCCCCTAGCACTGGATAAGGAGCTTGTTTAAATGAAATACATTTACTCCTTTTCTTAAATGGCAAAGGCGTAATCTTTCCACTAGAAATTCTTTGGATGAATTACCCAAGATATCCCAACCAGCTGTTCACCGCATAAAGGGAAACCAGCCAGGAGTTTTTTTTTTTTTTTTTGTATATATGACGCTTCGGCTGACAAATTTTTCAACCACAGTATTCTATACATATGTACCAGCCCCGCAAAAGGCATGAGGCCTAAAGATAGAATCTCTCATAGCGTCTATTGCCAACATAAAGCTACTAGGAGCTTGCCAGAACCTGGGCCTGCTGAACAGAGATAACTTTGAGCACCTGTTTAAAACTGGTCTCTCAAGGATTTGACATATACCACTTACTCTCAGCACAGACTGAGACACTCAACCTGTTTTATAGGAATTCCAACTTTTAATCAGAAAAAGGAATTCCAACTTTTAATCAGAAAAAGGAATTCCAACTTTTAATCAGCTCTCCCCTTCCCTGTGAATATATTTTTTAAAGCTCCCCATTTTAGAAGAACATAAAACTTAACATAAGTGGATATGAAAGCATTTATGGCAATACTGAAATAAGTAACATCAAATTTTCCATGTGAGTCTTATGGACTTGATGTCACCAAAATAGTAATCCTGTTGATAACGATACCACCGGTCATTACAAAGTTAAAATTTGATGTCAGGGCTGAAAATTTTCATCCAATTACATCTTTTTCTCCAGACAAACACAGTGCCAAGGGAGTCTACTATTGTAAGTGCATAAAAATGAATAATGATGAGATTTTACAGGAATTCCAAACCCATCTAAATAAATTACTATCAATACTGATACCCTTCCCCTCTTGCAAGATAAAGCCAAAACCTTCTTCTCAAGCATATATTTCCATCAATACCATCCCATTATCGAACCAGGCAGATGCTGATATACTGTTGTCTTTTTTGAAGGGATAAAAAATCTATTATTTTCCTGCAATCTGGTAGGAAACCAAGATCGGATATGTACCCAGTTCTACATAAAATTCTCAAAAACTTCAACTCTACACTATTCTTCAACCATGGTTAGAATCATAGTAGTGCTACCTAAGCACAACACCCATCCAATGTGATATAAAAATATTAACAAAGCCCTCTGGTTTCCCACTCTACATCTCTTTCTCTCTTTCTTCTCTTACCCCTCTCCACCCCCCCCACCCCCCCTTTTTTTTCCTCCCATTCCTCCACCAGCCTCCACTATGACCACAGGTAAAACAGAGCCTATTCATCTAATTTCCATCAATGTGAAGGGATGTAACACCCCAGAGAAACGCTCCATGATACCCACTAATCTGAAACATATAAAAGCTCATGTTTGCTTCCTCCCAGAGACACACTTTTGTGCTGATAAACTACCAAAACTCCATGATCGCTCTTTCCCGGCGGCATACCACGGTGCTCTCCTGATTCTAAATCAAAGGGAGTTAGTATTTTGGTCCGCAGCTCAACCCCGTGGTCGTTCAGGGATCAGTTGGGTGATGCAAAAGGACAAGCTATTTTTGTGAAGGGGACCATCGGAGGCTCTTTGGTCACCCTGGTAAACTTCTACCTCCCTAACTCAAATCAGATTACCTATTTGGAACCAGTTCTTGACAAATTAGGTGATTTTGCGTAAGGTGCGGTGATCATTGTAGACATAGATTTGCTTCCCCCATTCCTAAACAGTGGATGTGGAAGTTGAATAAATCATTGATTCAAACCCCAGAAGTCATTGAGGAGGTATCCAGGGAGCTGAGACACTTTTTCTCTTCTAACGTGAGCTCAGATAGTGCTCCAATGATGGTATGGAAGGCGCATAAAAGCTATATTAGGGGAACCCTGATTAAGATTGCGTCCCATCTCAATATGGCCAGAGCTCAGCAAACTGTTGATCTCTTGGAAAAGATTAAGACCCTGGAGGCCACTCATAAGATATCACTGGCAGACAAGGCTCTAGCGGACCTCACGGTTCTGAGAAACCAATTGCGTTCTCTGGCTCTGGATAAAGCCAAAGCCACGATTGCTAAATGCAGACGTACATTCTATCAATATTGTAACAAGTGTGGGAAACTGCTGGCATGTGCCCTTAAAGTCCAGCAAGCTCACGTGTTCCTCCCTGAACTAATTAATGATTGTCAAACCAAGGTCCATGCGACGGAGGAGATCACAGAAATATTCAGAAGGTGTTATACCTCACTTTATAATCCTCCTCAGCCTTTATCCGATTTGGAGAAATCTTCCAAACAGAAGGCCATACAGGATTACATTCAGAGGTCAGGACTTCCCTGCCTCTCAGATGAGGACTTGCCCAAAGTCTCTTTAGAAGAGCCACTTTCGGCAGCGGAAGTGGCTATGGCGATAGCACAAATGCAACCAGGCAAAGCTCCGGGCCTGGACAGGTACTCCCTTTTATATTACCTATATATAGACCTTGGGGATCTCTTGACTCCACACTTTATTTTGGCATATAATGCTGCGGGGAGGGGACTACAGCCCCCCCCCCCCCCGTATGATATACTTCGTGCATCTATCACAGTGATTCCAACAGAAGAAATCATTTTTTCCTATGCATATGCATTCAAGACTATACTACTTTCACTAGATGTGAGGAAAGCCTTTAAAACATTTTTGTGGGATTACCTCACATTCACTTTTTAGAAATGGGACTTCTAAGATGAGTTTCTTAAGTTGATCTGTTCTATATTCACAACCTGAAGAACATATCAGGTATAGTGGCTCCTCCTCAGACTATTTCCATATTCAATGAGGCACTAGACAAGGATGCCACGCTTCAATTATATTTTTTGTTTTAGTACTTGAATCTTTGTCAGTGGCTGTTGGAAGGCAACATGGTTTAATATCATAGTCCGGGAGTTTCTTTCTGGTTGATACAACCAAATTGAAATAGAAACTCCAGAACTATGATATTAAACCATGTTGCCTTCCAACAGCGGCTATCAGATCTAATCCCCACATCTAGAGCATAGAAATAGCAGACTAAAAATAGGATTTTTATAACAGCTTACCTGTAAAATCCTTTTCTTTTGAAGTACATTACGTGACACAGAGCCATAGTAGTTACTATGTGGGTTATAGGCCACCTTCAGGTGCTGGACACTGGCACATCCTAAACAGGAATTTGCCTGCCTATATAACCCCTCCCATACTGGGAGTACCTCAGTTGTATAGCAAAGCAATACATGTGTATACTAGAAAGAGGGGCAGGACCCTGTGTCCCATGATGTACTTCAAAAGAAAAGGATTTTACAGGTAAGCTGTTATAAAAATCCTATTTTCTTTTATCGTAGATCACGGGACACAGAGCCATAGTAGTTACTATGTGGGATGTCCCATAGCAATGCCAACTGAGGGGAGCGAGACAAAACAGAATTAGGGCAACACAAGACTAGAGGAGTTATACTGCTGCCTGCAGCACACTACGCCCCAAAGGTGATATCCTCATGCCTTTTTACATTCACCTGATAGAATCTGGTAAAGTTATGGATTGAAGACCAAGTTGTGGCCTTGCAGATTTGAGCCATGGAGGCTTAGTGATGCACTGCCCACGGATTACTAACAGCCCTAGAGGAGTGCGTTTTGATTTGAGAGGGTGGAATCTACCTCTTTAAACCATAAGCTTGAACGGTTACTTGTTGAATCCATTTAGAAATAGTAGATTTCGATACTGCCTGTCCTCTTTTAGGACCTTCAGGCAATATGAACAAAACATCCGTTTTCCGAATCTGATCAGTCGCCTTTAAGTAGACTTTAACTGCTCTCGCCACATCAAGATGTATTGATTTTTCTTCCATAGAACAGGGTTCTGGAAAAAAATGAAAGTAGAACAATATACTGGTTTAGATAAAAACCTGATACTACTTCGGTAAGTTAGGATGAGGACGCAATACTACCTTATACTTGTGAATAATAATAATATGGCTCTTTACAAGAAAGAGCAGCCAACTCTGATACCCTTTTTGCAGAAGATATGGTTATCAAAAAAACATTTCCTTGTCAAAAAAAGGACCAAGGGAATATGTTGTATCGGCTCAAAAAAAGCTATTTTTGTAATGCTGACAGAACTAAATTCAAGTCCCAAGGGTTCAAGGGTAACCTAACTGGAGAATTAAAGAGGAAGTAAACCCTGATGAGCTTACTTCCTCTTTCATTCCCTGCAAAGGTAAAGCATAATGGACTACTATGCATCGCATAGTAGCCCATTATGTGTCACTTACCTGACACAGAAGCCAGCGATGTCACCGCTGTCCCCTGTAGTCCAGCGCATCCATCTTCTCGGTGGGTCTCGCTTTCCCACGCCGCTGTCATTTAGCGAAGCCGCGATGACGTCACTCCCTCACATGTGCACAGGAGCCGCCACTCGCGGCATATCCGCCGTTGACAGTTGCACGCTCAGTGCATGCGCCGTAGACAGCGGAGCCTCTCTTTCGGCAAATATCTCCTAAACCGTGTAGGTTTGGATATATTTCTTGGACCTACAGGTAAGCCTTAATCTAGGCTTACCTGTAGGTCAAAGTGTGTTGTAAGGGTTTACAACCACTTTAAGCCAAGTTACTCCCTGAATAAAGCTACGAACCAGAGAATGCAAAGCAATTGGTCATTGAAAAAATGCAGATAAGTCCGAGACCTGTCCTTTGAAAGTACTCAAGGCCAACTTTATTTCTAACCCCATCTGCAGAAGGTCAAGGAGTCTACCTATGACCTATTTCCTGGGGTGCCAACCCCTGGTCTCATACCAGGAGACATATGCTTTTCAGACTCCATAATATATGATTATGGAGGCAGGCTTCCTTGCATTAACCAAGGTAGATACCACTGAACTTGACAGCCCATGTTTCCTCAGAATGTGGGTCTCAATAGCCAAACCGTTAAATTTTGCATTTGAAAGGTAAGATGGAATACTGGACCTAGCGAGAAAAGGTCTGGACATGGTGGTAGGGTCCATGGGACCCCTACCGCCAACCTTATGATCTCTGCATACCAAGATCTTCTGGGCCACGCTGGGCCACAAAAATCACAGACTTCCCTTCCTGCTTGAGTCTGTGAAGAAGTTATGGATGCAGGCAGAAAAGGAGGGAATGCATAAAACAGTAAAACTGATTCCACGGGAACACCAAGACACCTGTTCCGCATGCTAGCGGATCCTTTGTTTTTAACAAAGTTGAAGGAATCTTTCTCCCAGGAACAACTGCTGGCGACTCAAATAGACCGCCTGCCAATTTTCTATTCCTAGAATGAAAACTGCCAATAGGCAAGGTACATTGTTTTCTGCCCAAGATAGCATATGATTCACCTCTTTCTGGGCTGCACAATTTCTTGTGCCCCTTTGGGGATTGATATAGGCCACTGCTGTGGCATTGTCAGATTGCATCCTGACAGGACAGCTCCGCAAATTAAAACGTCCAGGCCCTCAGGACCAAGCACTCTGCCCGAATCTGTAGAATGTTAATGGGCAAGGTAATTTCTGATCTGGACACTTCTCTTGGAAAGTTATCTCTTTCAGGACTGCTCTCAAACCTAAAAAAGGTTGGAGTATGTTGTTACCACTTCCCAGGTAACTGTAGGAAGGATTTTTCCCTTTGCAGTTTTTTTGGTTATTAAGCATAAACTTGAACCTTCTTGTTCCAAGTCGATAAGATAACATTTTTCAGCAGTCTCGAATGAAACTGAGCATAAGGAACGGCCTTAAATGAAGCCACTATCTTTCCCTCATGCTCAGGCCTCGGCCACTTTAATCAGTTCCTTTATGGCACTGATCTTTGCCTGGAGCGAGAATACCCTTTTATGGGTGTATCTATGAACAGACCCAAGTTTTTTTTAATCTCCTTAATGGATTTAAGGAAGATTTCTCTAGGTTGAGCTATTTCAGGTAGTTGAATGAGGTGACCATACTTTGGTCTAAGCGGGCTACCGACTGGTCTATCAAGAGCCAATCGTCTAGGTAAACTATAATCGTTATACCTTGGGCCCTTAGTCTGGCTAAAGGAGGAGCCAAAATCTTTGTAAACACTCAAGGTGCAGTAGCTAGACCGCAATCAGAGCTAAAAACTGAAAATGAAGATTTTCTAGCCTAAAAAGTAAATATTTCTTGTGGGCAGGGAAATATGCCCATGGAGGTATGCACCCTTGATGTCGATCGACATAAAAACTTCTCTTCCTTGTAAGATGGAGACAACTGATTGGATTGACTCTATATAAAAAAGAGCGGATATTCAGGAACCGGTTTAGAGATCCAAAATGAGTTAGACATCTCCGTTTGATTTTGCTGTGAAAAAAGATCTGAGAAAATGAGGAGACGGGAACTCTTGAAACCCCAGATTGTACTATAGAGCTATGGAAGAAGCCACCCATCTGTCTTGACATTCTTTCTGCCAGACCCTTGAGAACTGCAGAAGCCATTCCCCCCGAGTGAGCCGGGGTGCCCACCTCATAAGGAGTCTTTAGTATCTTGTTTGTAGGTTTCTTTTGTCTCTGAGGATTGCCTTTTGAACTTGACGGTGGAAGTCGTCGTGACTGCCTGGAGGCTGATGCCCCTAGCACTGGATAAGGAGCTTGTTTAAATGAAATACATTTACTCCTTTTCTTAAATGGCAAAGGCGTAATCTTTCCACTAGAAATTCTTTGGATGAATTACCCAAGATATCCCAACCAGCTGTTCACCGCATAAAGGGAAACCAGCCAGGAGTTTTTTTTTTTTTTTTTGTATATATGACGCTTCGGCTGACAAATTTTTCAACCACAGTATTCTATACATATGTACCAGCCCCGCAAAAGGCATGAGGCCTAAAGATAGAATCTCTCATAGCGTCTATTGCCAACATAAAGCTACTAGGAGCTTGCCAGAACCTGGGCCTGCTGAACAGAGATAACTTTGAGCACCTGTTTAAAACTGGTCTCTCAAGGATTTGACATATACCACTTACTCTCAGCACAGACTGAGACACTCAACCTGTTTTATAGGAATTCCAACTTTTAATCAGAAAAAGGAATTCCAACTTTTAATCAGAAAAAGGAATTCCAACTTTTAATCAGCTCTCCCCTTCCCTGTGAATATATTTTTTAAAGCTCCCCATTTTAGAAGAACATAAAACTTAACATAAGTGGATATGAAAGCATTTATGGCAATACTGAAATAAGTAACATCAAATTTTCCATGTGAGTCTTATGGACTTGATGTCACCAAAATAGTAATCCTGTTGATAACGATACCACCGGTCATTACAAAGTTAAAATTTGATGTCAGGGCTGAAAATTTTCATCCAATTACATCTTTTTCTCCAGACAAACACAGTGCCAAGGGAGTCTACTATTGTAAGTGCATAAAAATGAATAATGATGAGATTTTACAGGAATTCCAAACCCATCTAAATAAATTACTATCAATACTGATACCCTTCCCCTCTTGCAAGATAAAGCCAAAACCTTCTTCTCAAGCATATATTTCCATCAATACCATCCCATTATCGAACCAGGCAGATGCTGATATACTGTTGTCTTTTTTGAAGGGATAAAAAATCTATTATTTTCCTGCAATCTGGTAGGAAACCAAGATCGGATATGTACCCAGTTCTACATAAAATTCTCAGAAACTTCAACTCTACACTATTCTTCAACCATGGTTAGAATCATAGTAGTGCTACCTAAGCACAACACCCATCCAATGTGATATAAAAATATTAACAAAGCCCTCTGGTTTCCCACTCTACATCTCTTTCTCTCTTTCTTCTCTTACCCCTCTCCACCCCCCCACCCCCCTTTTTTTTCCTCCCATTCCTCCACCAGCCTCCACTATGACCACAGGTAAAACAGAGCCTATTCATCTAATTTCCATCAATGTGAAGGGATGTAACACCCCAGAGAAACGCTCCATGATACCCACTAATCTGAAACATATAAAAGCTCATGTTTGCTTCCTCCCAGAGACACACTTTTGTGCTGATAAACTACCAAAACTCCATGATCGCTCTTTCCCGGCGGCATACCACGGTGCTCTCCTGATTCTAAATCAAAGGGAGTTAGTATTTTGGTCCGCAGCTCAACCCCGTGGTCGTTCAGGGATCAGTTGGGTGATGCAAAAGGACAAGCTATTTTTGTGAAGGGGACCATCGGAGGCTCTTTGGTCACCCTGGTAAACTTCTACCTCCCTAACTCAAATCAGATTACCTATTTGGAACCAGTTCTTGACAAATTAGGTGATTTTGCGTAAGGTGCGGTGATCATTGTAGACATAGATTTGCTTCCCCCATTCCTAAACAGTGGATGTGGAAGTTGAATAAATCATTGATTCAAACCCCAGAAGTCATTGAGGAGGTATCCAGGGAGCTGAGACACTTTTTCTCTTCTAACGTGAGCTCAGATAGTGCTCCAATGATGGTATGGAAGGCGCATAAAAGCTATATTAGGGGAACCCTGATTAAGATTGCGTCCCATCTCAATATGGCCAGAGCTCAGCAAACTGTTGATCTCTTGGAAAAGATTAAGACCCTGGAGGCCACTCATAAGATATCACTGGCAGACAAGGCTCTAGCGGACCTCACGGTTCTGAGAAACCAATTGCGTTCTCTGGCTCTGGATAAAGCCAAAGCCACGATTGCTAAATGCAGACGTACATTCTATCAATATAGTAACAAGTGTGGGAAACTGCTGGCATGTGCCCTTAAAGTCCAGCAAGCTCACGTGTTCCTCCCTGAACTAATTAATGATGGTCAAACCAAGGTCCATGCGATGGAGGAGATCACAGAAATATTCAGAAGGTGTTATACCTCACTTTATAATCCTCCTCAGCCTTTATCCGATTTGGAGAAATCTTCCAAACAGAAGGCCATACAGGATTACATTCAGAGGTCAGGACTTCCCTGCCTCTCAGATGAGGACTTGCCCAAAGTCTCTTTAGAAGAGCCACTTTCGGCAGCGGAAGTGGCTATGGCGATAGCACAAATGCAACCAGGCAAAGCTCCGGGCCTGGACAGGTACTCCCTTTTATATTACCTATATATAGACCTTGGGGATCTCTTGACTCCACACTTTATTTTGGCATATAATGCTGCGGGGAGGGGACTACAGCCCCCCCCCCCCCCCCCGTATGATATACTTCGTGCATCTATCACAGTGATTCCAACAGAAGAAATCATTTTTTCCTATGCATATGCATTCAAGACTATACTACTTTCACTAGATGTGAGGAAAGCCTTTAAAACATTTTTGTGGGATTACCTCACATTCACTTTTTAGAAATGGGACTTCTAAGATGAGTTTCTTAAGTTGATCTGTTCTATATTCACAACCTGAAGAACATATCAGGTATAGTGGCTCCTCCTCAGACTATTTCCATATTCAATGAGGCACTAGACAAGGATTTCCTGGGGTGCCAACCCCTGGTCTCATACCAGGAGACATATGCTTTTCAGACTCCATAATATATGATTATGGAGGCAGGCTTCCTTGCATTAACCAAGGTAGATACCACTGAACTTGACAGCCCATGTTTCCTCAGAATGTGGGTCTCAATAGCCAAACCGTTAAATTTAGCATTTGAAAGGTAAGATGGAATACTGGACCTAGCGAGAAAAGGTCTGGACATGGTGGTAGGGTCCATGGGACCCCTACCGCCAACCTTATGATCTCTGCATACCAAGATCTTCTGGGCCACGCTGGGCCACAAAAATCACAGACTTCCCTTCCTGCTTGAGTCTGTGAAGAAGTTATGGATGCAGGCAGAAAAGGAGGGAATGCATAAAACAGTAAAACTGATTCCACGGGAACACCAAGGCACCTGTTCCGCATGCTAGCGGATCCTTTGTTTTTAACAAAGTTGAAGGAATCTTTCTCCCAGGAACAACTGCTGGCGACTCAAATAGACCGCCTGCCAATTTTCTATTCCTAGAATGAAAACTGCCAATAGGCAAGGTACATTGTTTTCTGCCCAAGATAGCATATGATTCACCTCTTTCTGGGCTGCACAATTTCTTGTGCCCCTTTGGGGATTGATATAGGCCACTGCTGTGGCATTGTCAGATTGCATCCTGACAGGACAGCTCCGCAAATTAAAACGTCCAGGCCCTCAGGACCAAGCACTCTGCCCGAATCTGTAGAATGTTAATGGGCAAGGTAATTTCTGATCTGGACACTTCTCTTGGAAAGTTATCTCTTTCAGGACTGCTCTCAAACCTAAAAAAGGTTGGAGTATGTTGTTACCACTTCCCAGGTAACTGTAGGAAGGATTTTTCCCTTTGCAGTTTTTTTGGTTATTAAGCATAAACTTGAACCTTCTTGTTCCAAGTCGATAAGATAACATTTTTCAGCAGTCTCGAATGAAACTGAGCATAAGGAACGGCCTTAAATGAAGCCACTATCTTTCCCTCATGCTCAGGCCTCGGCCACTTTAATCAGTTCCTTTATGGCACTGATCTTTGCCTGGAGCGAGAATACCCTTTTATGGGTGTATCTATGAACAGACCCAAGTTTTTTTTAATCTCCTTAATGGATTTAAGGAAGATTTCTCTAGGTTGAGCTATTTCAGGTAGTTGAATGAGGTGACCATACTTTGGTCTAAGCGGGCTACCGACTGGTCTATCAAGAGCCAATCGTCTAGGTAAACTATAATCGTTATACCTTGGGCCCTTAGTCTGGCTAAAGGAGGAGCCAAAATCTTTGTAAACACTCAAGGTGCAGTAGCTAGACCGCAATCAGAGCTAAAAACTGAAAATGAAGATTTTCTAGCCTAAAAAGTAAATATTTCTTGTGGGCAGGGAAATATGCCCATGGAGGTATGCACCCTTGATGTCGATCGACATAAAAACTTCTCTTCCTTGTAAGATGGAGACAACTGATTGGATTGACTCTATATAAAAAAGAGCGGATATTCAGGAACCGGTTTAGAGATCCAAAATGAGTTAGACATCTCCGTTTGATTTTGCTGTGAAAAAAGATCTGAGAAAATGAGGAGACGGGAACTCTTGAAACCCCAGATTGTACTGTAGAGCTATGGAAGAAGCCACCCATCTGTCTTGACATTCTTTCTGCCAGACCCTTGAGAACTGCAGAAGCCATTCCCCCCGAGTGAGCCGGGGTGCCCACCTCATAAGGAGTCTTTAGTATCTTGTTTGTAGGTTTCTTTTGTCTCTGAGGATTGCCTTTTGAACTTGACGGTGGAAGTCGTCGTGACTGCCTGGAGGCTGATGCCCCTAGCACTGGATAAGGAGCTTGTTTAAATGAAATACATTTACTCCTTTTCTTAAATGGCAAAGGCGTAATCTTTCCACTAGAAATTCTTTGGATGAATTACCCAAGATATCCCAACCAGCTGTTCACCGCATAAAGGGAAACCAGCCAGGAGTTTTTTTTTTGTTTTTTTGTATATATGACGCTTCGGCTGACTAATTTTTCAACCACAGTATTCTATACATATGTACCAGCCCCGCAAAAGGCATGAGGCCTAAAGATAGAATCTCTCATAGCGTCTATTGCCAACATAAAGCTACTAGGAGCTTGCCAGAACCTGGGCCTGCTGAACAGAGATAACTTTGAGCACCTGTTTAAAACTGGTCTCTCAAGGATTTGACATATACCACTTACTCTCAGCACAGACTGAGACACTCAACCTGTTTTATAGGAATTCCAACTTTTAATCAGAAAAAGGAATTCCAACTTTTAATCAGAAAAAGGAATTCCAACTTTTAATCAGCTCTCCCCTTCCCTGTGAATATATTTTTTAAAGCTCCCCATTTTAGAAGAACATAAAACTTAACATAAGTGGATATGAAAGCATTTATGGCAATACTGAAATAAGTAACATCAAATTTTCCATGTGAGTCTTATGGACTTGATGTCACCAAAATAGTAATCCTGTTGATAACGATACCACCGGTCATTACAAAGTTAAAATTTGATGTCAGGGCTGAAAATTTTCATCCAATTACATCTTTTTCTCCAGACAAACACAGTGCCAAGGGAGTCTACTATTGTAAGTGCATAAAAATGAATAATGATGAGATTTTACAGGAATTCCAAACCCATCTAAATAAATTACTATCAATACTGATACCCTTCCCCTCTTGCAAGATAAAGCCAAAACCTTCTTCTCAAGCATATATTTCCATCAATACCATCCCATTATCGAACCAGGCAGATGCTGATATACTGTTGTCTTTTTTGAAGGGATAAAAAATCTATTATTTTCCTGCAATCTGGTAGGAAACCAAGATCGGATATGTACCCAGTTCTACATAAAATTCTCAGAAACTTCAACTCTACACTATTCTTCAACCATGGTTAGAATCATAGTAGTGCTACCTAAGCACAACACCCATCCAATGTGATATAAAAATATTAACAAAGCCCTCTGGTTTCCCACTCTACATCTCTTTCTCTCTTTCTTCTCTTACCCCTCTCCACCCCCCCACCCCCCTTTTTTTTCCTCCCATTCCTCCACCAGCCTCCACTATGACCACAGGTAAAACAGAGCCTATTCATCTAATTTCCATCAATGTGAAGGGATGTAACACCCCAGAGAAACGCTCCATGATACCCACTAATCTGAAACATATAAAAGCTCATGTTTGCTTCCTCCCAGAGACACACTTTTGTGCTGATAAACTACCAAAACTCCATGATCGCTCTTTCCCGGCGGCATACCACGGTGCTCTCCTGATTCTAAATCAAAGGGAGTTAGTATTTTGGTCCGCAGCTCAACCCCGTGGTCGTTCAGGGATCAGTTGGGTGATGCAAAAG
Organism: Lithobates pipiens; assembly: GCF_037356315.1. Classification (NCBI taxonomy): domain Eukaryota; kingdom Metazoa; phylum Chordata; class Amphibia; order Anura; family Ranidae; genus Lithobates; species Lithobates pipiens. The sequence goes on from NW_027507748.1 coordinate 108,017,445, forward strand.
GACAAGCTATTTTTGTGAAGGGGACCATCGGAGGCTCTTTGGTCACCCTGGTAAACTTCTACCTCCCTAACTCAAATCAGATTACCTATTTGGAACCAGTTCTTGACAAATTAGGTGATTTTGCGTAAGGTGCGGTGATCATTGTAGACATAGATTTGCTTCCCCCATTCCTAAACAGTGGATGTGGAAGTTGAATAAATCATTGATTCAAACCCCAGAAGTCATTGAGGAGGTATCCAGGGAGCTGAGACACTTTTTCTCTTCTAACGTGAGCTCAGATAGTGCTCCAATGATGGTATGGAAGGCGCATAAAAGCTATATTAGGGGAACCCTGATTAAGATTGCGTCCCATCTCAATATGGCCAGAGCTCAGCAAACTGTTGATCTCTTGGAAAAGATTAAGACCCTGGAGGCCACTCATAAGATATCACTGGCAGACAAGGCTCTAGCGGACCTCACGGTTCTGAGAAACCAATTGCGTTCTCTGGCTCTGGATAAAGCCAAAGCCACGATTGCTAAATGCAGACGTACATTCTATCAATATAGTAACAAGTGTGGGAAACTGCTGGCATGTGCCCTTAAAGTCCAGCAAGCTCACGTGTTCCTCCCTGAACTAATTAATGATGGTCAAACCAAGGTCCATGCGATGGAGGAGATCACAGAAATATTCAGAAGGTGTTATACCTCACTTTATAATCCTCCTCAGCCTTTATCCGATTTGGAGAAATCTTCCAAACAGAAGGCCATACAGGATTACATTCAGAGGTCAGGACTTCCCTGCCTCTCAGATGAGGACTTGCCCAAAGTCTCTTTAGAAGAGCCACTTTCGGCAGCGGAAGTGGCTATGGCGATAGCACAAATGCAACCAGGCAAAGCTCCGGGCCTGGACAGGTACTCCCTTTTATATTACCTATATATAGACCTTGGGGATCTCTTGACTCCACACTTTATTTTGGCATATAATGCTGCGGGGAGGGGACTACAGCCCCCCCCCCCCCCCGTATGATATACTTCGTGCATCTATCACAGTGATTCCAACAGAAGAAATCATTTTTTCCTATGCATATGCATTCAAGACTATACTACTTTCACTAGATGTGAGGAAAGCCTTTAAAACATTTTTGTGGGATTACCTCACATTCACTTTTTAGAAATGGGACTTCTAAGATGAGTTTCTTAAGTTGATCTGTTCTATATTCACAACCTGAAGAACATATCAGGTATAGTGGCTCCTCCTCAGACTATTTCCATATTCAATGAGGCACTAGACAAGGATTTCCTGGGGTGCCAACCCCTGGTCTCATACCAGGAGACATATGCTTTTCAGACTCCATAATATATGATTATGGAGGCAGGCTTCCTTGCATTAACCAAGGTAGATACCACTGAACTTGACAGCCCATGTTTCCTCAGAATGTGGGTCTCAATAGCCAAACCGTTAAATTTAGCATTTGAAAGGTAAGATGGAATACTGGACCTAGCGAGAAAAGGTCTGGACATGGTGGTAGGGTCCATGGGACCCCTACCGCCAACCTTATGATCTCTGCATACCAAGATCTTCTGGGCCACGCTGGGCCACAAAAATCACAGACTTCCCTTCCTGCTTGAGTCTGTGAAGAAGTTATGGATGCAGGCAGAAAAGGAGGGAATGCATAAAACAGTAAAACTGATTCCACGGGAACACCAAGGCACCTGTTCCGCATGCTAGCGGATCCTTTGTTTTTAACAAAGTTGAAGGAATCTTTCTCCCAGGAACAACTGCTGGCGACTCAAATAGACCGCCTGCCAATTTTCTATTCCTAGAATGAAAACTGCCAATAGGCAAGGTACATTGTTTTCTGCCCAAGATAGCATATGATTCACCTCTTTCTGGGCTGCACAATTTCTTGTGCCCCTTTGGGGATTGATATAGGCCACTGCTGTGGCATTGTCAGATTGCATCCTGACAGGACAGCTCCGCAAATTAAAACGTCCAGGCCCTCAGGACCAAGCACTCTGCCCGAATCTGTAGAATGTTAATGGGCAAGGTAATTTCTGATCTGGACACTTCTCTTGGAAAGTTATCTCTTTCAGGACTGCTCTCAAACCTAAAAAAGGTTGGAGTATGTTGTTACCACTTCCCAGGTAACTGTAGGAAGGATTTTTCCCTTTGCAGTTTTTTTGGTTATTAAGCATAAACTTGAACCCTCTTGTTCCAAGTCGATAAGATAACATTTTTCAGCAGTCTCGAATGAAACTGAGCATAAGGAACGGCCTTAAATGAAGCCACTATCTTTCCCTCATGCTCAGGCCTCGGCCACTTTAATCAGTTCCTTTATGGCACTGATCTTTGCCTGGAGCGAGAATACCCTTTTATGGGTGTATCTATGAACAGACCCAAGTTTTTTTTAATCTCCTTAATGGATTTAAGGAAGATTTCTCTAGGTTGAGCTATTTCAGGTAGTTGAATGAGGGGACCATACTTTGGTCTAAGCGGGCTACCGACTGGTCTATCAAGAGCCAATCGTCTAGGTAAACTATAATCGTTATACCTTGGGCCCTTAGTCTGGCTAAAGGAGGAGCCAAAATCTTTGTAAACACTCAAGGTGCAGTAGCTAGACCGCAATCAGAGCTAAAAACTGAAAATGAAGATTTTCTAGCCTAAAAAGTAAATATTTCTTGTGGGCAGGGAAATATGCCCATGGAGGTATGCACCCTTGATGTCGATCGACATAAAAACTTCTCTTCCTTGTAAGATGGAGACAACTGATTGGATTGACTCTATATAAAAAAGAGCGGATATTCAGGAACCGGTTTAGAGATCCAAAATGAGTTAGACATCTCCGTTTGATTTTGCTGTGAAAAAAGATCTGAGAAAATGAGGAGACGGGAACTCTTGAAACCCCAGATTGTACTGTAGAGCTATGGAAGAAGCCACCCATCTGTCTTGACATTCTTTCTGCCAGACCCTTGAGAACTGCAGAAGCCATTCCCCCCGAGTGAGCCGGGGTGCCCACCTCATAAGGAGTCTTTAGTATCTTGTTTGTAGGTTTCTTTTGTCTCTGAGGATTGCCTTTTGAACTTGACGGTGGAAGTCGTCGTGACTGCCTGGAGGCTGATGCCCCTAGCACTGGATAAGGAGCTTGTTTAAATGAAATACATTTACTCCTTTTCTTAAATGGCAAAGGCGTAATCTTTCCACTAGAAATTCTTTGGATGAATTACCCAAGATATCCCAACCAGCTGTTCACCGCATAAAGGGAAACCAGCCAGGAGTTTTTTTTTTTTTTTTTTGTATATATGACGCTTCGGCTGACTAATTTTTCAACCACAGTATTCTATACATATGTACCAGCCCCGCAAAAGGCGTGAGGCCTAAAGATAGAATCTCTCATAGCGTCTATTGCCAACATAAAGCTACTAGGAGCTTGCCAGAACCTGGGCCTGCTGAACAGAGATAACTTTGAGCACCTGTTTAAAACTGGTCTCTCAAGGATTTGACATATACCACTTACTCTCAGCACAGACTGAGACACTCAACCTGTTTTATAGGAATTCCAACTTTTAATCAGAAAAAGGAATTCCAACTTTTAATCAGAAAAAGGAATTCCAACTTTTAATCAGCTCTCCCCTTCCCTGTGAATATATTTTTTAAAGCTCCCCATTTTAGAAGAACATAAAACTTAACATAAGTGGATATGAAAGCATTTATGGCAATACTGAAATAAGTAACATCAAATTTTCCATGTGAGTCTTATGCACTTGATGTCACCAAAATAGTAATCCTGTTGATAACGATACCACCGGTCATTACAAAGTTAAAATTTGATGTCAGGGCTGAAAATTTTCATCCAATTACATCTTTTTCTCCAGACAAACACAGTGCCAAGGGAGTCTACTATTGTAAGTGCATAAAAATGAATAATGATGAGATTTTACAGGAATTCCAAACCCATCTAAATAAATTACTATCAATACTGATACCCTTCCCCTCTTGCAAGATAAAGCCAAAACCTTCTTCTCAAGCATATATTTCCATCAATACCATCCCATTATCGAACCAGGCAGATGCTGATATACTGTTGTCTTTTTTGAAGGGATAAAAAATCTATTATTTTCCTGCAATCTGGTAGGAAACCAAGATCGGATATGTACCCAGTTCTACATAAAATTCTCAGAAACTTCAACTCTACACTATTCTTCAACCATGGTTAGAATCATAGTAGTGCTACCTAAGCACAACACCCATCCAATGTGATATAAAAATATTAACAAAGCCCTCTGGTTTCCCACTCTACATCTCTTTCTCTCTTTCTTCTCTTACCCCTCTCCACCCCCCCACCCCCCTTTTTTTTCCTCCCATTCCTCCACCAGCCTCCACTATGACCACAGGTAAAACAGAGCCTATTCATCTAATTTCCATCAATGTGAAGGGATGTAACACCCCAGAGAAACGCTCCATGATACCCACTAATCTGAAACATATAAAAGCTCATGTTTGCTTCCTCCCAGAGACACACTTTTGTGCTGATAAACTACCAAAACTCCATGATCGCTCTTTCCTGGCGGCATACCACGGTGCTCTCCTGATTCTAAATCAAAGGGAGTTAGTATTTTGGTCCGCAGCTCAACCCCGTGGTCGTTCAGGGATCAGTTGGGTGATGCAAAAGGACAAGCTATTTTTGTGAAGGGGACCATCGGAGGCTCTTTGGTCACCCTGGTAAACTTCTACCTCCCTAACTCAAATCAGATTACCTATTTGGAACCAGTTCTTGACAAATTAGGTGATTTTGCGTAAGGTGCGGTGATCATTGTAGACATAGATTTGCTTCCCCCATTCCTAAACAGTGGATGTGGAAGTTGAATAAATCATTGATTCAAACCCCAGAAGTCATTGAGGAGGTATCCAGGGAGCTGAGACACTTTTTCTCTTCTAACGTGAGCTCAGATAGTGCTCCAATGATGGTATGGAAGGCGCATAAAAGCTATATTAGGGGAACCCTGATTAAGATTGCGTCCCATCTCAATATGGCCAGAGCTCAGCAAACTGTTGATCTCTTGGAAAAGATTAAGACCCTGGAGGCCACTCATAAGATATCACTGGCAGACAAGGCTCTAGCGGACCTCACGGTTCTGAGAAACCAATTGCGTTCTCTGGCTCTGGATAAAGCCAAAGCCACGATTGCTAAATGCAGACGTACATTCTATCAATATAGTAACAAGTGTGGGAAACTGCTGGCATGTGCCCTTAAAGTCCAGCAAGCTCACGTGTTCCTCCCTGAACTAATTAATGATGGTCAAACCAAGGTCCATGCGACGGAGGAGATCACAGAAATATTCAGAAGGTGTTATACCTCACTTTATAATCCTCCTCAGCCTTTATCCGATTTGGAGAAATCTTCCAAACAGAAGGCCATACAGGATTACATTCAGAGGTCAGGACTTCCCTGCCTCTCAGATGAGGACTTGCCCAAAGTCTCTTTAGAAGAGCCACTTTCGGCAGCGGAAGTGGCTATGGCGATAGCACAAATGCAACCAGGCAAAGCTCCGGGCCTGGACAGGTACTCCCTTTTATATTACCTATATATAGACCTTGGGGATCTCTTGACTCCACACTTTATTTTGGCATATAATGCTGCGGGGAGGGGACTACAGCCCCCCCCCCCCCGTATGATATACTTCGTGCATCTATCACAGTGATTCCAACAGAAGAAATCATTTTTTCCTATGCATATGCATTCAAGACTATACTACTTTCACTAGATGTGAGGAAAGCCTTTAAAACATTTTTGTGGGATTACCTCACATTCACTTTTTAGAAATGGGACTTCTAAGATGAGTTTCTTAAGTTGATCTGTTCTATATTCACAACCTGAAGAACATATCAGGTATAGTGGCTCCTCCTCAGACTATTTCCATATTCAATGAGGCACTAGACAAGGATTTCCTGGGGTGCCAACCCCTGGTCTCATACCAGGAGACATATGCTTTTCAGACTCCATAATATATGATTATGGAGGCAGGCTTCCTTGCATTAACCAAGGTAGATACCACTGAACTTGACAGCCCATGTTTCCTCAGAATGTGGGTCTCAATAGCCAAACCGTTAAATTTAGCATTTGAAAGGTAAGATGGAATACTGGACCTAGCGAGAAAAGGTCTGGACATGGTGGTAGGGTCCATGGGACCCCTACCGCCAACCTTATGATCTCTGCATACCAAGATCTTCTGGGCCACGCTGGGCCACAAAAATCACAGACTTCCCTTCCTGCTTGAGTCTGTGAAGAAGTTATGGATGCAGGCAGAAAAGGAGGGAATGCATAAAACAGTAAAACTGATTCCACGGGAACACCAAGGCACCTGTTCCGCATGCTAGCGGATCCTTTGTTTTTAACAAAGTTGAAGGAATCTTTCTCCCAGGAACAACTGCTGGCGACTCAAATAGACCGCCTGCCAATTTTCTATTCCTAGAATGAAAACTGCCAATAGGCAAGGTACATTGTTTTCTGCCCAAGATAGCATATGATTCACCTCTTTCTGGGCTGCACAATTTCTTGTGCCCCTTTGGGGATTGATATAGGCCACTGCTGTGGCATTGTCAGATTGCATCCTGACAGGACAGCTCCGCAAATTAAAACGTCCAGGCCCTCAGGACCAAGCACTCTGCCCGAATCTGTAGAATGTTAATGGGCAAGGTAATTTCTGATCTGGACACTTCTCTTGGAAAGTTATCTCTTTCAGGACTGCTCTCAAACCTAAAAAAGGTTGGAGTATGTTGTTACCACTTCCCAGGTAACTGTAGGAAGGATTTTTCCCTTTGCAGTTTTTTGGTTATTAAGCATAAACTTGAACCCTCTTGTTCCAAGTCGATAAGATAACATTTTTCAGCAGTCTCGAATGAAACTGAGCATAAGGAACGGCCTTAAATGAAGCCACTATCTTTCCCTCATGCTCAGGCCTCGGCCACTTTAATCAGTTCCTTTATGGCACTGATCTTTGCCTGGAGCGAGAATACCCTTTTATGGGTGTATCTATGAACAGACCCAAGTTTTTTTTAATCTCCTTAATGGATTTAAGGAAGATTTCTCTAGGTTGAGCTATTTCAGGTAGTTGAATGAGGGGACCATACTTTGGTCTAAGCGGGCTACCGACTGGTCTATCAAGAGCCAATCGTCTAGGTAAACTATAATCGTTATACCTTGGGCCCTTAGTCTGGCTAAAGGAGGAGCCAAAATCTTTGTAAACACTCAAGGTGCAGTAGCTAGACCGCAATCAGAGCTAAAAACTGAAAATGAAGATTTTCTAGCCTAAAAAGTAAATATTTCTTGTGGGCAGGGAAATATGCCCATGGAGGTATGCACCCTTGATGTCGATCGACATAAAAACTTCTCTTCCTTGTAAGATGGAGACAACTGATTGGATTGACTCTATATAAAAAAGAGCGGATATTCAGGAACCGGTTTAGAGATCCAAAATGAGTTAGACATCTCCGTTTGATTTTGCTGTGAAAAAAGATCTGAGAAAATGAGGAGACGGGAACTCTTGAAACCCCAGATTGTACTGTAGAGCTATGGAAGAAGCCACCCATCTGTCTTGACATTCTTTCTGCCAGACCCTTGAGAACTGCAGAAGCCATTCCCCCCGAGTGAGCCGGGGTGCCCACCTCATAAGGAGTCTTTAGTATCTTGTTTGTAGGTTTCTTTTGTCTCTGAGGATTGCCTTTTGAACTTGACGGTGGAAGTCGTCGTGACTGCCTGGAGGCTGATGCCCCTAGCACTGGATAAGGAGCTTGTTTAAATTAAATACATTTACTCCTTTTCTTAAATGGCAAAGGCGTAATCTTTCCACTAGAAATTCTTTGGATGAATTACCCAAGATATCCCAACCAGCTGTTCACCGCATAAAGGGAAACCAGCCAGGAGTTTTTTTTTTGTTTTTTTGTATATATGACGCTTCGGCTGACTAATTTTTCAACCACAGTATTCTATACATATGTACCAGCCCCGCAAAAGGCGTGAGGCCTAAAGATAGAATCTCTCATAGCGTCTATTGCCAACATAAAGCTACTAGGAGCTTGCCAGAACCTGGGCCTGCTGAACAGAGATAACTTTGAGCACCTGTTTAAAACTGGTCTCTCAAGGATTTGACATATACCACTTACTCTCAGCACAGACTGAGACACTCAACCTGTTTTATAGGAATTCCAACTTTTAATCAGAAAAAGGAATTCCAACTTTTAATCAGCTCTCCCCTTCCCTGTGAATATATTTTTAAAGCTCCCCATTTTAGAAGAACATAAAACTTAACATAAGTGGATATGAAAGCATTTATGGCAATACTGAAATAAGTAACATCAAATTTTCCATGTGAGTCTTATGGACTTGATGTCACCAAAATAGTAATCCTGTTGATAACGATACCACCGGTCATTACAAAGTTAAAATTTGATGTCAGGGCTGAAAATTTTCATCCAATTACATCTTTTTCTCCAGACAAACACAGTGCCAAGGGAGTCTACTATTGTAAGTGCATAAAAATGAATAATGATGAGATTTTACAGGAATTCCAAACCCATCTAAATAAATTACTATCAATACTGATACCCTTCCCCTCTTGCAAGATAAAGCCAAAACCTTCTTCTCAAGCATATATTTCCATCAATACCATCCCATTATCGAACCAGGCAGATGCTGATATACTGTTGTCTTTTTTGAAGGGATAAAAAATCTATTATTTTCCTGCAATTTGGTAGGAAACCAAGATCGGATATGTACCCAGTTCTACATAAAATTCTCAGAAACTTCAACTCTACACTATTCTTCAACCATGGTTAGAATCATAGTAGTGCTACCTAAGCACAACACCCATCCAATGTGAGATAAAAATATTAACAAAGCCCTCTGGTTTCCCACTCTACATCTCTTTCTCTCTTTCTTCTCTTACCCCTCTCCACCCCCCCCACCCCCCCTTTTTTTTCCTCCCATTCCTCCACCAGCCTCCACTATGACCACAGGTAAAACAGAGCCTATTCATCTAATTTCCATCAATGTGAAGGGATGTAACACCCCAGAGAAACGCTCCATGATACCCACTAATCTGAAACATATAAAAGCTCATGTTTGCTTCCTCCCAGAGACACACTTTTGTGCTGATAAACTACCAAAACTCCATGATCGCTCTTTCCCGGCGGCATACCACGGTGCTCTCCTGATTCTAAATCAAAGGGAGTTAGTATTTTGGTCCGCAGCTCAACCCCGTGGTCGTTCAGGGATCAGTTGGGTGATGCAAAAGGACAAGCTATTTTTGTGAAGGGGACCATCGGAGGCTCTTTGGTCACCCTGGTAAACTTCTACCTCCCTAACTCAAATCAGATTACCTATTTGGAACCAGTTCTTGACAAATTAGGTGATTTTGCGTAAGGTGCGGTGATCATTGTAGACATAGATTTGCTTCCCCCATTCCTAAACAGTGGATGTGGAAGTTGAATAAATCATTGATTCAAACCCCAGAAGTCATTGAGGAGGTATCCAGGGAGCTGAGACACTTTTTCTCTTCTAACGTGAGCTCAGATAGTGCTCCAATGATGGTATGGAAGGCGCATAAAAGCTATATTAGGGGAACCCTGATTAAGATTGCGTCCCATCTCAATATGGCCAGAGCTCAGCAAACTGTTGATCTCTTGGAAAAGATTAAGACCCTGGAGGCCACTCATAAGATATCACTGGCAGACAAGGCTCTAGCGGACCTCACGGTTCTGAGAAACCAATTGCGTTCTCTGGCTCTGGATAAAGCCAAAGCCACGATTGCTAAATGCAGACGTACATTCTATCAATATAGTAACAAGTGTGGGAAACTGCTGGCATGTGCCCTTAAAGTCCAGCAAGCTCACGTGTTCCTCCCTGAACTAATTAATGATGGTCAAACCAAGGTCCATGCGACGGAGGAGATCACAGAAATATTCAGAAGGTGTTATACCTCACTTTATAATCCTCCTCAGCCTTTATCCGATTTGGAGAAATCTTCCAAACAGAAGGCCATACAGGATTACATTCAGAGGTCAGGACTTCCCTGCCTCTCAGATGAGGACTTGCCCAAAGTCTCTTTAGAAGAGCCACTTTCGGCAGCGGAAGTGGCTATGGCGATAGCACAAATGCAACCAGGCAAAGCTCCGGGCCTGGACAGGTACTCCCTTTTATATTACCTATATATAGATCTTGGGGATCTCTTGACTCCACACTCTATTTTGGCATATAATGCTGCGGGGAGGGGACTACAGCCCCCCCCCCCGTATGATATACTTCGTGCATCTATCACAGTGATTCCAACAGAAGAAATCATTTTTTCCTATGCATATGCATTCAAGACTATACTACTTTCACTAGATGTGAGGAAAGCCTTTAAAACATTTTTGTGGGATTACCTCACATTCACTTTTTAGAAATGGGACTTCTAAGATGAGTTTCTTAAGTTGATCTGTTCTATATTCACAACCTGAAGAACATATCAGGTATAGTGGCTCCTCCTCAGACTATTTCCATATTCAATGAGGCACTAGACAAGGATTTCCTGGGGTGCCAACCCCTGGTCTCATACCAGGAGACATATGCTTTTCAGACTCCATAATATATGATTATGGAGGCAGGCTTCCTTGCATTAACCAAGGTAGATACCACTGAACTTGACAGCCCATGTTTCCTCAGAATGTGGGTCTCAATAGCCAAACCGTTAAATTTAGCATTTGAAAGGTAAGATGGAATACTGGACCTAGCGAGAAAAGGTCTGGACATGGTGGTAGGGTCCATGGGACCCCTACCGCCAACCTTATGATCTCTGCATACCAAGATCTTCTGGGCCACGCTGGGCCACAAAAATCACAGACTTTCCTTCCTGCTTGAGTCTGTGAAGAAGTTATGGATGCAGGCAGAAAAGGAGGGAATGCATAAAACAGTAAAACTGATTCCACGGGAACACCAAGGCACCTGTTCCGCATGCTAGCGGATCCTTTGTTTTTAACAAAGTTGAAGGAATCTTTCTCCCAGGAACAACTGCTGGCGACTCAAATAGACCGCCTGCCAATTTTCTATTCCTAGAATGAAAACTGCCAATAGGCAAGGTACATTGTTTTCTGCCCAAGATAGCATATGATTCACCTCTTTCTGGGCTGCACAATTTCTTGTGCCCCTTTGGGGATTGATATAGGCCACTGCTGTGGCATTGTCAGATTGCATCCTGACAGGACAGCTCCGCAAATTAAACGTCCAGGCCCTCAGGACCAAGCACTCTGCCCGAATCTGTAGAATGTTAATGGGCAAGGTGATTTCTGATCTGGACACTTCTCTTGGAAAGTTATCTCTTTCAGGACTGCTCTCAAACCTAAAAAAGGTTGGAGTATGTTGTTACCACTTCCCAGGTAACTGTAGGAAGGATTTTTCCCTTTGCAGTTTTTTTGGTTATTAAGCATAAACTTGAACCCTCTTGTTCCAAGTCGATAAGATAACATTATTCAGCAGTCTCGAATGAAACTGAGCATAAGGAACGGCCTTAAATGAAGCCACTATCTTTCCCTCATGCTCAGGCCTCGGCCACTTTAATCAGTTCCTTTATGGCGCTGATCTTTGCCTGGAGCGAGAATACCCTTTTATGGGTGTATCTATGAACAGACCCAAGTTTTTTTTAATCTCCTTAATGGATTTAAGGAAGATTTCTCTAGGTTGAGCTATTTCAGGTAGTTGAATGAGGTGACCATACTTTGGTCTAAGCGGGCTACCGACTGGTCTATCAAGAGCCAATCGTCTAGGTAAACTATAATCGTTATACCTTGGGCCCTTAGTCTGGCTAAAGGAGGAGCCAAAATCTTTGTAAACACTCAAGGTGCAGTAGCTAGACCGCAATCAGAGCTAAAAACTGAAAATGAAGATTTTCTAGCCTAAAAAGTAAATATTTCTTGTGGGCAGGGAAATATGCCCATGGAGGTATGCACCCTTGATGTCGATCGACATAAAAACTTCTCTTCCTTGTAAGATGGAGACAACTGATTGGATTGACTCTATATAAAAAAGAGCGGATATTCAGGAACCGGTTTAGAGATCCAAAATGAGTTAGACATCTCCGTTTGATTTTGCTGGTCTCTCAAGGATTTGACATATACCACTTACTCTCAGCACAGACTGAGACACTCAACCTGTTTTATAGGAATTCCAACTTTTAATCAGAAAAAGGAATTCCAACTTTTAATCAGCTCTCCCCTTCCCTGTGAATAGGGGGAGAGCTTATCCCAGGTGGGGGGTGTCTGGTGGAAGCAAAAACCCCCCCAAACTCACCAGAGGTCTGAGCTGCTCGCCGGAGGAAAGGAGTCTGCTGCTTCCTGATACAGCGTGATCTCTGAGAAAAGCATGAGAAGGTACGTTCTTCATACAGCCCCCAGTGGGGACACTTAGGCATGACAACATTTACTTTTCTTTTTTTTTTTAAGGAGACATTTAAGAGGAAAAATTAAAAAAATTCTTAGAAAAACTCCCCTTACCTTTCCCGCTGCAGGGTTTTCTGTGGTAAAACCAACAGACCCAATCTTCCCCCTTCACGGTGGGTTCCATTAACAAACATTCAGGAATGGGGACCCTCGGGGAACCCACACTCCTACCCCTGTAATAGCACACCGCCAGTAAAACGTTATGGCTTAAAATACCAAAGTATTGGATGCCGGAGTCCAGCTCTCTAAAAAAAGAAGCATTACAGGCAAACCTAATTTTTTCTACCACGGGGCCCAGGTACCATTCTATTCGGTCTAAAAGACACTTTTAATGGATCTGGCTGCATAGCTAGCCCCAGCAAGGATTACTCCAGTGGAGCTCAGCACAGCACATCTTCGCTCATGACCAACACCTTAGACACTGGCGAAAAAACTGAGGTACTCCTAGTATGGGAGGGCTTATATAGGGAGGCAACTTCCTGTTTAGGGTGAGCCAGTGTCCAGCACCTGAAGGTGGCCTATAACCCACATAGTAACTACTATAACTCTGTGTCCTGTTATGCACGATTAAAGAAAAGTACTATACTTTGCATACAGTCATATGCTACATCTCTCACATCTTCATACCTCACTGCCCAGTGTTTCTCCACTGTTTCAGCATTTGTGGGTGTGTCAGCTTTATAGGTAGACAAGGCAAAGCCTAAAGCAATGAATATCTCGCTGGACAGGCACACCCTCCTGAACACTCAAATTCACTAAATTCACAATGAGAAATTTCTGACTCAGACTCAGATAAGTTTCTATTGGCACCATTGATCTTTTTAGCTATCTGTAAGGGGGCAATTCAGTTCTTCCCAATGACTACCAATGAAAGGAAAATTCTTCCCACTGACCGTCACTCGACGGGAGGGGCGGGGGAGAGAACCGAGGCTTCGGACGGCCACATTGCTGGATCCTGGGACAGGGGAGTATGTGTTTATTAAAAGTCTTTTAAGACTTTTTAATAAACACAGAAATGGCTGGAATGCTTCTTTAAGCCTAAATTACAAACAAATATTTGCAGCAGGGACATAACTTACATTTAGTATGATGTGTCCCTTGTGCTGATTCTTCTTAGTTTAGTAGAAATTTTCAATGATCTTACATCCCATAATCTGGTGCAGCAGGGTTTAACACACTAAGGGGTTGTCAGGAGCTCTTATCAAGAGAGCTCGACTATGCCCACCTTTTCCACCTCGCTGTGTCATTCATAAAAGCCAAACTAAAACTTCTAAGAATGACACAGGGTTCCTGAGTGATGGACAGGCAGCTGATTATTTTTCAAGAAGTTAAACATAGACTTATGCCGCATACACACAAGCAGAATGTCTGACAGAAAAAGTCAGATGGAAGCTTTTCATCATATATTCCGATCTTGTGAATGCCTTATCGGACTTTTTTGTTACAAAAATTCTGACGGACCTAGAAATAGAACATGTTTTAAATGTACCGCCGGCTCCTGAAGAGCATGCGCTATGTTTTATTCTCTATTTAAAATGACTAAAACCGCAGTTTGGTTTTAGATTTAATTCTACCAAATTATGGTTTCAGTACCAGCCTAGCTGGATTGCACTGGGTTCTGCTTGACCACAGGTGTCGCTGTCACTTTTGGCAAGTGCGAGAATGCACTTTAGCTAGGCTCTTTGATTGTCATTCTTTCTCGGAACTAGCCCAGTGGGAGTGTCATGCTGTGCACTCTGGGAGAGGGTACTTAAGGTACTGACATCACGTGCTTCTGGGTTCCGGTTCAGAAGATCTTTCTGTCTGTTTGGTCCTGGTCCTCCTGACCAGCCCCCATGGCCCTCATGGCCTGGGGTGCGGATCCATCCAATTCCGAGTCTCGGGCTGGCTAGCCCGAGGCAAAGTAACTGGAAGGAGGATTGGTGCCGTCTCATCTGTGGAGAGGCAGCAACCAGGGGAGGACTCTTTGGGAGAAGACTATGCACAAGGCTGGCTTCTCAGAAAGAGCCTGAAGGCTTAGTTGAAAGACACCAAGTGAATCTACACTCATACGGTATCGCCGGACTGGCTGCAAGATAATGGTACCGTATGAGGGCTCTCTATATTTGTCTACATCCTTCAGTTACAACAAGTGTTCTACAACAAGTCTGTGGCAGAGACTTTATTCATCAGCGTTCTACAACAAGTCTGTTGCAGAGACTTTATTCATCAATTTCTACATGTAAGTCTGTGGCAGAGGCTTTGCTTTATTTGAGCACTCTATCGGCTGCTAGGCCTAGTGAGAGGAGGTCTATCTGGTAGCTGTGAGAATCCAGTTGTGAGTGGCTATTCTCTGGATTTCTATAGTGAGAGAGTTTCTAGCTTGAGCAGTTCCAAGAGTACCTGAACTTTCTACCTAAGCCCTCTATCCTACATCAAGAGACTGTGTTTCGTCTACCTTTTCTGCAAATAAAAATCCCAAAGGTGCATCCAGTGTCAGTCTCTGCAGTTCTTTGTTCTATCTACCTCGGAAACCCCTAGACGCATACAAGGTCAAGAAGGTAACGGTAAGCCCAACAAAACCAGCTGCTCCTTTGGGGGTCAGTGCTACATAAATATTTCCGATGGAACCCATTCCTAACGGGAAAACCGCTCATCTGTATGCTGTCCTGAACATCCTTTTTCTAGTCCCGTCGTACGTGCTGTACATCACCGCGTTCTTAACGAGCAGACTTGGTGCGATCGTGTGTACACACGACAGTTTCAGCAGAACTCCATCAGAAAAACCTTTGGAGTTTATTCCTACAGGAAAACCGGTCGTGTAAATGCGGCATTTCTGGTACTATTGTCAACAAAAGACTGATTATGTGCTAAGGGCTTTGATCAAAACATCGTAGGTATCTAAAAAGAGGGAAAATGCCTGATACTCTTTATGGACTGCACCACTTCCTACATTTCTACCCTCTTCTTCCTGTCTCAGACTTTTCCTGATCACTTATTGCTCCCCCTAATCTTTCTTGAACTTGAAAGGAAATTGTCCATCTGGACCTTATTCTAGGTCACTTGGGTGGCCATAAACATGCAAAGGATAAGGATTACCTATCAAGTAGCCATTCCATAAACATGAATTCTCACCTTAGCTTATGTGTTTGGTGCCTGGAGAGAGCAAGGGAAAATACAAAAAACACTTCCCAAAGTCATAAGCTCAAGTTTTACCTCCAGATCTGTAATTGTAATAGTTTTGCAATGTTACTAAATTATAAAATTTTGCATATACCTTATAGCATTTTTCACTTTTGTGCTGTCAATAGGTTCTGAACTGTTTGAAGGGGTCGTCACCACAAACCAGAATGAAACTCTCTGAGTTACATTGCACAGAAGAATATTGGAGATCCTATGTACAAAATACAAAACAGCAACACATTATTAACCGGTACATGTACATTTATGAAATGTGTTTCAGTGACAGAAAATGTGAGGTGGTCGAGGTAATACTTTCATTGTAAATTTTACTAGTCTAATTGGAGCACAATGAAGATTGTATCTGAAGTACTACTCATATATGGGATGTTCTATTTATATATTTTTATATGAGATTTTATGCCAAAGGATTTACTTTATCACTAAAACGCACTGCAAATGGTCTTATCAAAACATTGAGATTGCTCAGATGATTATAGTCCTATGATTATTGCTCAGGTGATTATTGTTCTAATTTAGAAATCAATTGGCGAAAGAACTAATTGTTTGATAAAATCCTTGCATAAATAAATCCTAGTTTATCTGGTGATAGATTATGGATTTTTCAACAAAAGTAAAACTTATAGTGTAACTTACTGAATTGTATTGTTCACATGAGTTCGCATTACAAAGGCCATCACAGCCTTAAAGAGAAATTCTTCATCAGTATTCCAGCTGTACTGTTAAAGAACAGGAGGCACAAATAAGTATCAGACCATATCATGTCATCAACATATCAAGGTAAAAAAAACGCAGACCAATGTGATCTAATTATAATGCAATATAAAACAAATGCAATAAACTTTTGATTTTAATTTCACTGTATTCCTAATAATCAGAGTTCCCATACATTTTCTCTTTGCTGGAAAGTGATTTAAAACTTGATTATTAGGTGATTACCTATGAGTTAAAACATCAAAATACACTACTCAACAGAAACCACACACCAGCTTGACTGCTGAATATGGGCACAGAGTATACACCAAGTAGACAATTATGCCCATTTAAGGCACACACTGCAGTTTTTATTTGTTCCAGGAGCCCAAGGATGCCCCGGGGTCATTCACAATCCTAGCAACACCTTATATCTGTCTGCTTGTTCAGATCAGTGACTGAAAGTATTGAGGTCAGGGACAAGCTGGGAATTAGTTTAGCTAGTTTTAGAGGGGGTCAGTAGTAAAAACCCTGGTGATCTTCTTAGTACGGGTCTCGTTTTAAAATGATTGCAAAATCTTTTAACAATTTTTAGCTAAGTATGTAAAATAAATCAGCTAGATGTCAATAATCTTATCAATAATCGTATCAATGTTTTGATATATAATTTGCAATTATTTATGTACTTTGGGGCAGACACTGAGTATTTGCTCAATACACATACATAAATGGCAACTGTCCGGGATGTACTGGGACAGTCCCGCATCTCTGTCCTCTGTCCTAGGCCTCATACGTATTGGACATTCTTGCAGCTGCTTCTGGGAGCGTCTGTTTTTTCCTCCATGGAAAAGAAGAAAAGTAACAGCGCTCTCTGCAGGGATAACTCAATCCATACATCAGGTCCACCCACAGGTGCCGAGGCTCGATGTGTCCCAATACACTCCAATGCAACAGTAGTAAGAAGAGCTGGCAAAACTGTAATCCTTGAAGTGTCATTTATTGGTACATCAGTGAGAATAAAACAATAAAGCTGACACACTTCAGTAATAGCCTTAGTTGTAGCTAGTTTGAAACAGATATGGCAAAATATATATATGCTCACATACACATATGCAAGCTCCATCTCTACATAATTGGCCTATCAGGTTAGTGACACTAACCTGATAGGCCGACTAAGGCTATTGCCAAAATGCATCAGCTTTATTGTTTTATTGTGACTCTGATGTACCAATAAACGACACTTCAAGGATTACAGTTGTGCCGGCTCTTCTTACTACTGTTTTTTCCTGCCTCTAAACTCCCCTACATGTTAGCCTATGTGAACATGCACACATAGGATTTTAGCAATGTTTAGTAGCAGGTGCTTTTAGAGACAGAAAACAACACTGCCAGTGCATCCAGGAGCAGCAGAGTTTTGGCAGAAAAAACCCTTGACGCTTATAAAAACGTGTAAAATGCAGCTGGATGCGTGCTGACGCTAGGTGTGTTTATCGATTGAGTAAGGCCTAGCCATGGCAGTTCACCTCCACCACCACAGGAGAAAGCTCTTTCTCTGATTCAAACCCCCTTCCATGCAATTTCTCTCCCCTGATGTTAGTAGCTCTTAGCTCAGAGTTTGAAAGCTTAGTCCTGCACTATTTTGGAAACTGGGACAAGGATGTTGGTTTGTATACATCTTTATATAATTTGCTGGGAATTTTTACTTAGCTTAGTGAATGAGATAAAAATTTACTTTGCAAAGAATACCTGTGTGCAAGGAGAGAAACTGGATTTTTACTTGCGCATGATTGGATGATCAACGTAACAGATCTCACCTCATGCACTAAGCTAAGGGAAAACATCCTTGCAGAGTGAAAATTCACTTTGCTAAGTGAACAGTCTGTACTGTTTTAGTCAGGGCTTTTTTTCTCAGAGAAAAGGTGCAGGAATTCAACCACGCCTGCCACACACACATACCTGCTAAATGGCATCAAATAGTAGCTCTTCCCTCTAAATACAACTCCTCCCCCCACTGCCCTCCTCTTCTCCCCCCTCCTTAAAAGCTCCATCATCTGTCATATGTCTTACCTTAGTTGCAATATTAAGCTAAAGCACCTATCCGGCTGTATCACCTCCTACCATACTATACTACAGTCACTTGCAAGGGAGGTCATGCAGTAGGAACATCAACTACTGGTCACGGGGAGAAAAATGGAGACCACGGAGGGTGCAGCCTACCATGCACACTCTCCTGCCCTTGACTGCACTGAACCCTGGGCACCTGTTCTGAACAGGTATACTCCACTTTTATGTATGCAATTGGGTTTATTTACTAAAGCTAGAACGTGCAAAATCGGGCACACTTATCCATATAAACCAAAGAGCTTCTAACCCCAGCTTGTTCAATTAAGCTTAGGTAATAAAACCTGGAAACTCATTTGTTTCTATGCAGAAGTGAGCCTGATTTTTCACGTTCTAGCTTTAGTAAATAAACCCCGATGTGTACTTAAAAGTGGGGTATGGCTGTATCTCCCTTGACGCTGTCCAGCACTCAGTGGGATCTGCGCAGGAGATCTGACCTGTGGGAGCTACTGGGAGATAAGCTATCACTTGTAAACTCAGAAGCTGGACTTTAGTGTTACCAATTGATAGTGGTGAGAAGGGAACAGAAGACATGAGGTGGAACTGAGTTCCCCCTAGTTCCTGCTGAAAAAAAGCCCTGGTTGGATGATTTTTGCCTACAGGTAAGCCTAAAATAAGGCTTACCTATATGTACAGTAAATATCTCCAAAACATGCACTGTTTAGAAGATATTTACTTTAGATGCAGCCAGTGATGCAGCCAGTGACATCACCGGCGCATGCACTCTGAAGGTACGGCATACCCATGAGTCCTCTGCCGTAAGAGTTCCCTGTGGTATTGAAGTTTGAAGTACAAATCTCTATATTTAATACAATAACATGAATATTTAATGTCAGAGCAAAAATGACCTGCAATACTGCAATAACGCACAATTTACACTCAACTAAAAATATTTTTCTTACCTTTAATATAGTTTGCAACTAATTGTAATGTGCTTTTATTTGATTATTTACAGGGACCCTGTTGTACTTTTCAGTCACTGAGTATGCTGCATTCACTGCTCAAAGGTCACGATTTTCCTATTATTTTACTGTGTCAGTTACTGTACTTTACAGTTACACGGCTGTGCACAGCGTATGGTTTTCAGGGTCATATAGTGGCAGTGTTTATTTACAGAGGATTTTTTAACTACCAAGGAGTTGTTTGCACTTCTCTGAATGAACTGATGCGGATATCCAGCATCAATAAATGTCTTTGTCCCCATAGTTTTCATGATGAATGAAGCTTTATTGATCATAGTATCGAGCAGTCTCGAGGTGAACATGTCTGAAAGCCAGCAGTCATATTGACATTTTTTCCTGGTCAATAATTGTATTTATTTTAATTGGAAAATAGGATTAAGTAGCAACCAGTCGATATTGTACTGCTTTTCCTTTTTTTTTATTATTTTAGCTGCTTAAAGTGGAGTTCCAACCAAAAATAAAAATAACAATGTCATTAACCACTTTCAGACCGGACCATTTTGCTGGTAAATGACCAGAGGTCTTTTTACAATTTGGCACTGCGTTGCTTTAACTGGTAATTGCGCGGTCATGCAATGTTGTACCCAAACAAAATTTGCGTCCTTTTCTTCCCACAAATAGAGCTTTCTTTTGATGGTATTTGATTGCCTCTGCGATTTTTATTTTTTGCGATATAAACGTAAAAAGACCGCAAATTTTGAAAAAAAATGATATTTTCTACTTTTTGTTATTAGAAAAATCCAATAAACTCAATTTTAGTCATACATTTAGGCCAAAATGTATTCAGCCACATGTCTTTGGTAAACAAAAAAGTAAATAATTGTATATTTATTGGTTTGCGCAAAAGTTGTCACATCTACAAACTAAGGTACGTTTTCTGGAATTTACGCAGCTTTTAGTTTACGACTGCCTATCTCATTTCTTGAGGTGCTAAAATGGCAGGGCAGTACAAAACCCCCCCAAATGACCCCATTTTGGAAAGTAGACACCCTAAGGAAATTGATAAGTGGCATGTTGAGCCCATTGAATATTTTATTTTTTTGCCTCAAGTGATTGAATAATGACAAAAAATAATTTTTTTTTTTACACAAAGTTGTCACTAAATGATATATTGCTCACACATGCTATGGGCATATGTGAAATGACACCCCAAAATAAATTCTGCTGCTTCTCCTGAGTACGGGGATACCACATATGTGGGACTTTTTGGGAGCCTAGCCGCGTACGGGGCCCCGAAAACCAAGCACCGCCTTCAGGCTTTCTAAGGGCGTAAATTTTTGATTTCACTTCTCACTACCTATTACAGTTTTGAAGGCTATAAAATGCCAAGATGGCACAAAACCCCCACAAATGACCCCATTTTAGAAAGTAGACACCCCAAGCTATTTGCTGAGAGGCATTTTGAGTCCATGGAATATTTTATATTTTGCCACAAGTTGCGGGAAAATTACAAACTTTTTTTTTTTTTCACAAAGTTGTCACTAAATGATATATTGCTCACGCATGCCATGGGCATATGTGAAATGACACCCCAAAATAAATTCTGCTGCTTCTCCTGAGTACGGGGATACCACATATGTGGGACTTTTTGGGAGCCAAGCACTGCCTTCAGGATTTCTAAGGGCATTACAGTTTTGAAAGCCATAAAATGCCAAGATGGCACAAACCCCCCCCCCCCAAATGACCCCATTTTGGAAAGTAGACACCCCTAAATTTAGGGGTACACTAGTGAGACTAGGTAATAAATGGCGGGTGCCCTGAAACTATAAAAAAAATAACTAACCAACCAGCGTCACCTGTAACAGTTATATGGTGATCACTGGTGAAAGGGTTAACTAGGGGGCAATCAGGGGGCTTTATGCGGTAGTATATGGGGGTCCCTGGCGCTATAAAAAGCTGCGGCGAACCTAAATACCTACCTGCCTAACTAGCGTCACCTGTGACACTAATACAGCGATCAGAAAAACGATCGCTTATTAGGCTGGGTTCACACTGGAGCGATGTGGGAACGCCACGAATGCGCGGCGGGTTCCCGCATCACATGCCTCCCGGCGGCAGTTCACACTGCCCTATGCGAACTGCTGGGAGTGTCAGTGAAATGTTAATGACACCCCCAGATCAGTTCGCATATCGCAGTGCGATCTGCAAACTCGGATCGCATGGTGTGAACACCCATGCGATCCGATTCTGCTGCGGACCAAAAAAAGGGTCCCGTGCGAGTTTGCGGCGGGTGCGGCGGGTGCGACACGAATTCAGCCATACTATCTGTATGGCTGAACTCGAATCGCACAGAGATCGGATGTGATTTGCACTGCAGTGCGGCGCGAATCACATCCGTTCTCATAAACCGCTGCAATGTGAACCCAGCCTTAGTGACACTGGCGACGGGGGGTGATCACGGGGTTAAACCTTTATTGGGGGGGTTAGGGGGGTACCTTAGAACTAAAGGGGGCTAACCCTAACTGCCCTAACAGTTATTACAGTCACAAATGACACCCGCCGGGTGATCAGGGGGTTAAACCTTTATTAGGTAATAAATGGCGGGTGCCCTGAAACTATAAAAAAATAACTAACCAACCAGCGTCACCTGTAACAGTTATATGGTGATCACTGGTGAAAGGGTTAACTAGGGGGAAATCAGGGGGCTTTATGCGGTAGTATATGGGGGTCCCTGGCGCTATAAAAAGCTGCGGCGAACCTAAATACCTACCTGCCTAACTAGCGTCACCTGTGACACTAATACAGCGATCAGAAAAATGATCGCTTATTAGGCTGGGTTCACACTGGAGCGATGCGGGAACGCCACGAATCCGTGGCGGGTTCCCGCATCGCATGCCTCCCGGCGGCAGTTCACACTGCCCTATGCGAACTGCTGGGAGTGTCAGTGAAATGTTAATGACACCCCCAGATCAGTTCGCATATCGCAGTGCGATCTGCAAACTCGGATCGCATGGTGTGAACACCCATGCGATCCGATTCTGCTGCGGGCCAAAAAAAGGGTCCCGTGCGAATTTGCGGCGGGTGCGGCGGGTGCGACACGAATTCAGCCATACTATCTGTATGGCTGAACTCGAATCGCACAGAGATCGGATGTGATTTGCACTGCAGTGCGGTGCGAATCACATTCGTTCTCATAAACCGCTGCAATGTGAACCCAGCCTTAGTGACACTGGCGACGGGGGGTGATTACGGGGTTAAACCTTTATTGGGGGGGTTAGGGGGGCACATTAGAACTAAAGGGGGCTAACCCTAACTGCCCTAACAGTTATTACAGTCACAAATGACACCAATGCAAAAAAAAAAAAAAAAAAGCAATTGGTGTCACTGTGACTGGGGGGGCAGGGGTAATTGGGGGGTGATCGGGGGGTAAAGGGGGGGTGTGAGTGTGCCTGGCATGTTCTACTGTGTAGTGTAGTGCTTGTGCAACTCACCGATGCTCTCTCCTCGGTGCCGGAACGAAAAATACCGACACGGAGGAGAGAATACATCACTTCCTCTCCTGTGTTTACATTACAGGAGAGGAAGTGATGTCACCGGACATTTTCATTCGTCGGGAGCGATCGCGAGGGGGTGGCCATGAATGAATGGCCGTCCCCTCGTCCGGGATCGCTCCCGAATGAATACCGACCGCCGCAGGCACCGGGCGGGGGCCCGATCGGGCCCCCGACCCGTGGGCAGGCAAGGACGTACATGTAAGCCCTTATGCCTGCCCGTGCCATTCTGTCGACGTACATCGTCGTGCGGCGGTCGGCAAGTGGTTAATGTGCATGAAATAAGTAAAAAAAAAAAATTGGGGAAAATGTTTTTTTTTTTACTTACCTTTTTATGCCTGTTGCTATGTGGTCCCTTGAAATCTGCCTCCTTCATCACCTCGGCTCCTGACGTCACTTCCCTCTGTGCCACCGCTCGCTACTGCTCCTGGGAGATGTGTGTCATCATTTCCCAGGAGTCAGTGGGAAACGCCAAGTGCTTCATTGCCATCACAATGGGGCGGGCATTTCCGACGACGCCCGCTATGATGGAAACCGGTTTAGTTGACGGTGTCCTGTCGAAAAATGCCCCCGTCGAATAATGCCCGCCCGGTATTACACATGCGCTTGCACAAAACAGAGCCACAGAAAGTCGCCGAACATTGGATTCCACTGTTCGGCGGCTCCATATTACGCAAGCGCTGTGCATGCGCAGTACAGAGCGGGCATTTTTCGACAGGGTGTATTTCTAGTCAGAACAATGACACAATGCGCATGTGCGAGATCGGGGAGAGAACGGGTACCGTATGCTGGAACAGGATGCTTGTGGGCTTCACATGCCCACCAGCAAAATGAAAATGGCCAGAACACCAGGATCAAAGTTGTTTAAACAGATGAAACCGGACATTGGGGAAGAAATTTAACAGAAGATGTGACTGTTAAAATTCCTTTTGAAATGCTTGTGAAAGGTATAAATATATATATATATATATATATATATATATATATATATATATATATATATATATATATATATATATATATAGTTTGTAGCTGGAACTCCGCTTTAATAGCACTAAAACATTACATTGCACTGTAAACACTACATATGCTGCTCATTCTAATACCTGTCTTCAAAGGAACTTGTAGACCCGTAATTTAAACACATACACCAATTTAGGTGGAAATTTGTTCACTGACCACAATGTTTGAACTGTGCAAAAGAACCAGAGCACACAGAGGAGTTTTCAACTAAATACAAGCTCCAAGCAGAGCAGAGTGGTTGGTGAAAGTCACCAGTACTTTAAAAGTTACTTTTTACATGTTCTAACGAGCCACAAGTTCAATATCAATGTTTCAGGGCCTTACAGGGTATTTTAGGTAGGTCATATTGTTGCCATGGGAAAGGGACCCTGCGAGGGCCTGAAACATGGGTAATATACATGTGACATGGAGTCTTCAAGTTTCAAAGGTTTACTCTGTGGTTCTAGCTAACATTTTTGACTTTTACACAGGGGTAGAAAACATTTGCATGGTAAAGATGAACCAGGAAGCGATCTCATGCAATACAGTTATACAGTGTGTGTCCATCCACTTTGCTTAGGCTTCGTGTATTAACTTTATGTGCACCAAGCCATATAGTCACAGCGGTCCTAATATAAATGCCTAATGATGCAAGCAATTCACATTTGGCCTTCAACTTTTCCATGTTTGCTTTCCCAAATGGAAGAGAAGTAGAAGGCAAGCATGGAAATGATTAATAGTAAATTTGTTTTTAACCTATTTGTGTGAAACAGGTACTAAATTAATATATCACCACACAAGTGTCCCTAGCAGAGAATATGTGATGCTTGAGCAGCTGTAGAAGTAGTTCTTGCTAATTAGTGTCGGAAGCACCAGAACTGCTGCAGTTTTCACTTCGACCTGTTAATTTCTGGCCCATGGGAGCAGCAGATAGTAAATCACAAGTTAAACTTTCACATAAATAACTTTCCCGTAAGTTCACTTCTTCACTTTAAAAGGCTCAGGCAGAATGTGAAAAACTAAATGTAAATAGTTTATACAGCATGGCATACATCTAATTTGGCCAGGAACAGGATAGTTACAGAAGAATTTGTCACTAACTAGGGCTGGGTGGTTTTCCTGCTGCATATATACTGGTTAATGGTCTTCATTTCTACAAGCCTTTTGCTAGACCAACTTTCATAAAGCAAACTGGTACTGAGAGAATATGTGGACTGCTACTACATGCCTCAAAAAAAGCATCAAAGCCATTGGTGTAGAATGACATCCAGCCATCTAGCCTTTCCATAATGATAGGTCAGCTTTGACATCTTTAATACTCTATCAGTCCCGTTTTTTGTTAAAGTGACCCTTTACTTTCCCCCTGGAGAGCAGGGTCACTTAACTCCCCCAGTAACCCTTGCATGTGCTTCATTCCCTCGCTCCTTCATTCACAAGGCAGCAGCAAAGTGAAATACCTGGTACAGCTGGGTATGGCGAGCATTAGATTTAGTTTCCTTCTTTTATTTAAAAAACCTTGCCAGGACAAGGTGCTCTAGTGAGAATGTCAAAAAACACCCCTTGCGCTGGGAAAGGATTAAAGGAGTTAATTAAAAAATAAGGGTCAACAAAAACTTTAACTACAAATTTTATGGTTAACTACAAATTATATTCTGTGGCTTGTCCCCTTGATAAAGGCACAAGAATCATGTTTGTGGTACAAAACATTTTTAAAAATAAGTATTACAAACTGGAGTAAATGCACATTTAAAGCGGGGTTCCACCCTAAAGTGGAACTTCCACTAATCGGAACCCTCCCCCCCTCCAGTGTCACAATTGGCACCTTTCAGGGGGGAGGGGGGTGGAGATACCTGTCAAAGACAGGTATTTACACCCACTTCCGGGCATAGACTCCCGCGGGAGTCTACGCCATTTCCTGTCCTGACGCGCTGTCTGCTGGGACACACACGGGTCTCAGAGACAGCGCGGACAATTCCTATTGCGCTGCGCGACTCGCGCATGCGCAGTAGGGAACTGGGAAGTGGAGCCGATTCGCTTCACTTCCTGATTCCCTCACCTAGAATGGTGGCGGCAGCAGCCGAGAGCCGAGCCATCGATCGGCCTCGGCTGCCGGCATCGCTGGAACCCGGGACAGGTGAGTGTCCATTTATTAAAAGTCAGCAGCTGTAGTATTTATAGCTGCTGGCTTTTAATATTTTTTTTGTAGGTGGAATCCCTCTTTAATAATTTTACATACATGTAATTATACAAAGAAAAAAAGGAAGAAAAATAAAATACTGTGTATATATACTGTATATATATTATAGTAAGTATTCTCACTTCCTGTTTTGGCTATAAGACAGACAATGAGTGGAAATCTCCCAAATGTGACACTGATTGCAAAAATAAAATTATCAGGCATTGTAGCCCTTCCTTACCCTATCCAAAATGAAAAAAAAGTTTTGTTTTAATTCTACTTTATTAAATAATAATTAATGTTCATTAAGGGTTATTGAGGGGCTAAATGTTGTTTTAGCTCTGGTTTTCATTGATGCGATTTGGCATGCTGTTTGACATGTCAAATCCATGCCAAATCGGCAGCAATTGCCGGCAATGGCAGCGTCGTGCGACACTGCATTTGAGGCGCCACAGCAATTTCCAAAAGTAGTTTCTGTACTACTTATGGTGATTTCAGGGTGAGACTTCCATTGACATCTGTGCAGAATCCCACACACAGATGATTCTCTAAAATCGCCCCCAAAGTTGTCACCTTGACAGCTCAGACCTGCACATCTCAGGACACAGCTGGGTGATGCAGAGCCATGAGCAAGTGCCATGCAGTGCAGCGCTGAAGGCAGGTGCCTTTTCTGCCTCTGCCTTGGCGCAACCCTGGTGACAATACCTTGTGATTGCCTAGCACTTTCAGATGAGAGGTGTCCCTTCTCAGCATTCTGTAAGCTTAAAAAGCCAATTTGGAGATTGCTCATAGCCATCCTTTTTTTTAAAGTTAGGAAAAAAGAACACACAAGTTTAGCTCTATTTACTACTATTTTTCAGTCATCCAGTCATGTGCAAGGCAAAATCCTGTTTCATTTGCAGAGATAGATCAGCAATTTGGAAAATTAGTCCCACTGACCCCACATGCCGTCACCTTGGTTTTGCACTTTTAGCAGCTCTATTTTTCAGCACAGCAAAAAAAAAGAATGTAAAAGTGCACTGCAAGCTGATATAATTAGTAAATAATTATGCAACAGACTTCTGGGTTTTTATGCTTGAATACTTAATGCCAAGGTAAGAAGGTCAGAAAATGCCAATATTAATGGAACCTGAAATAGCTTTTATGACACAGTGTGGAGTTAAAGCCTAAGTTTACCCATAAAAAAAATCTCCAAATAGAGATCTCTACATAGAATTGTAGCGGCGGCTCCTGAAGAGCACGCGCTATGCGTTTTTCAAAGTTAAACTTTGTCTAAACTGCAGTTCGGTTTGGGTTTATTTGTCTAAATTGGACCTCTGCATCAGTCTGACTGGGCTGTGAGATGTTCAGCCTGCCCACAGGGGGCGCTGTCTCTTGTGGCAGGCATGGAACTATGGTCTGGTTAGGTGCTTAATTTACTCTCTTTCGGAGTCAGGTCAGTGGGAGTGGCCCTATCGCTGTGCCCTCTGGGAGAGGGTATTTAAGATGTGGACGTCACGTGGTTTGGGGTTCCGGTCCAGTATGAAGAGCTGATTACATGGTCCTGGTCCTTCAGACCAGCCCCCAGGAAGGCTATGGCCTGGGGTGTGGATCCACCCAACTTTAATGTCTCGGGGCTGGCTAGCCCGAGGCAAGGAAACTAGAGGAGGATTCTGAGGTGGTTGGGTGCCGTCTCCGGTTCGGAAGAGACCCAGAGTACTTTGAGCATTCCAGGGGAGGACTCTTTAGAAGAACACCACGTACGGGTTGGTTTTCATAACAAGAGCCTGGAAGGGCTAAAGTAACCGAGAGAATCCGGTCTTGTGGATATCGCCAAGCAGGCTGAAAGATCCAGGTATCCTGCAAGTGTTTCAAGTTTAGTTTCCCTACATGTTCTACAACAACGTCTGTGGCAGAGACATTATTGTGTACGTTCTACAACGTCTGTGGCAGAGACTTGTTCCTGAGTAGGCACCTTGTTGGCTGCTAGGCCTTGTGAGAGAGGGACTGTCCAACCTGGGTGACCATCCAGCTGCAAATGGCTATTCTCTGGATGCAGTCAAAGTAAGCAAGTTCTTCAAAGTTTTTATGACTTTGACACTAAGAGTACCTGAACCTCCTTTCCAACTCTGATCCCAAGTTGAAAGATTGTTCAATTGACTGAGTTTTGCAAATAAAATCAATTCAAGTGGATCTGTTGTCAGTCTCGAGTTACTGGGCTATTTACCACGGGACATCCACTAGACATGCCACAAGGAGAACAGAAGGTAATGGTAAGCCCAAAAGTAACCAGCAGCTCGGGGGTTAGTGCTACATGTGGGGGCTCGTAGTCCAGGATTTTTCCATTACCCCGCAAAGGAACTGTACACGTGGTAAAGCAAAGACAGAGGGTTGTGTGTTTTTGAACTGCGCCATCAGCGCCATCTTCACTCAGACTTTCACTGAGGTGCATAAGCGTAGGAGGAGCCCTTGCCAAAAAGCTAGCAAAGTTGCGCAACCCAAGCAGTGGGAGGAGTCTGAGTTGTTCTTTCCTACACAAGGCACCGCGTGATTGTGTGTTGTGGAAAGAGTAGAGACCGGTCAATTTTCTCTCGGAGTGTTGGAGCGAAGATTTTCCTTAGAAATGTACCGTGCTCCAGGTGTGTAACCTGTGTCAGGACCCAGGATGCCTCTTGAAAGGGGTCCCACAGGAATACAGCTGCCTGGTACTGTGCTCACTGACACGGGCATTCGCCTGCTGCCGCAGGCGTGGTTTATACTGTACACTACTGGAGACATTGAGGGCCTGGGTATGCTTTGTGGAAAATGCAACAGCCTGGTCGCCAACCTTCGGTCATTCTCCAGATGTAAGAGGTGTGGACAATATACCTTCAAGGTTGAACAGCCCACTGAATTGCCTCGGGCCTACCACATGGACTGGGTCATGGGTATGGCAACAGAAGAGGCGATCGTCTACGCTCCAGCATCATCTGTTGGAGCTCGTATTACCAGAGAGGATGCTGCTCCCTCTAAAGCCCGGAAGACTGCCCTGAAGGTCATGGACATGACCCCTGCCGTGAGTGTTGCTGTTGAGAAGCTGGATGGCAAGAAAGGGAAGGCACTCAGTGTTTCTTGTGGCCATAAAACTGGATCGTCCATACGCCGTCCCGGGCCGAACATTTGGAAGAGGATACCTGTAGACAGGCACAGGGAAACTGCTGGTGTTGTCACCGGGAACTGCCGGCCTGCAGAGGAGTCGTCGCAGAGCTCGGGGAACCGTTCTGGCTCGGATGAGGGAGATGACTCGCACTTTGAACCTAAATTGCCGCGAGTACTCTTTGAACTTTCTTTTAACGGCTGATAGTTGTTAAGCCATTCTATAAAGAAATAAAATGCCCGATCATGACGAGGCCAATCTGGGTCTCAGAGACTTTTAGAATAAGCGGGTGGCAACAGAGTATGGGGTTGGAATTCCCCTATGTTCCAAGGGACATTATGACTGTCATTGAAAAGAACCATGAGGCCTGGTATGAGGGTGAAGTTTGGAGCTATTTTAACGTACCAAAGTCGCTCAGGAAGAAGGCTTTCTCACCGGAGCTTTATGAACAGTTTGTCGGATGTCTACAGCATTGGAGCTACGGTCGGCACATCTATGAGGACAAAGTTGTGATCTGCAGACCGGATAAAGACAGTGCCGTATACTTTATTTCTACTGTGGATGCACTGGGGAAAGATTTAACTTTGCCTGATCCCCGTTTCTACTGGTGAACTGTTCCTGAGTCAAGACTTTGAAATTTGCAAGGAGAGCTTCTCCGGGTCTTCAACTCTGCATTTTCTTTTGAAGCTACTGAACTATGGGGTAGTCAGACAGAGCCAGTCACACAGAGAAAGGATCATCCGCGTGTCAAGAACATTTAATCTGTTTTAAGTTAGAGACTGCACGTCAGCGACACATACCACCAGGTGGCACGAGTCGGCACAATTAGCATTGTTTTACAGGGAAAAAAAACGGTTTTAGAAGTTTTATACTTTAGAGGAGAGGAATCCATGGAGATTGGTGGAATCCTGCCTTCTAATAGTTTAGGTGTAAAGTATTGTATATATGTTCTTTTCTTTTCCAGGATTCACCGGAGAGCATCTATCAAACCGTCGGAGAATGGGTGGGTTAGATAGACAGGCTTGGCCTGGGGTGTGGATCCACCCAACTTTAATGTCTCGGGGCTGGCTAGCCCGAGGCAAGGAAACTAGAGGAGGATTCTGAGGTGGTTGGGTGCCGTCTCCGGTTCGGAAGAGACCCAGAGTACTTCGAGCATCCCATGGGAGGACTCTTTAGAAGAACACCACGTATGGGTTGGTTTTCTTAACAAGAGCCTGGAAGGGCTGAAGTAACCGAGAGAATCCGGTCTAGTGGATATCGTCAAGCAGGCTGAAAGATCCAGATATCCTACAAGTGTTTCAAGTTTAGTTTCCCTACATGTTCTACAACAACGTCTGTGGCAGAGACATTATTTTGTACGTTCTGCAACCACGTCTGTGGCAGAGACTTGTTCCTGAGTAAGCACCTTGTTGGCTGCTAGGCCTTGTGAGAGAGGGACTGTCCAACCTGGGTGACCATCCAGATGCGAATGGCTATTCTCTGGATGCAGTCAAAGTAAGCAAGTTCTTCAACGTTTTTATGACTTTGACACTAAGAGTACCTGAACCTCCTTTCCAACCCTTTGATCCCAGGTTGAAAGACTGTTCAATTGACTGTGTTTTGCAAATAAAATCCATTCAAGTGGATCTGTTGTCAGTCTCGAGTTACTGGGCTAATTACCATAGGACATCCCCTAGACATGCCACAAGGAGAACAGAAGGTAAGCCCAAAAATAACTAGCAGCTCCTTTCGGGGGTTAGTGCTACATAGATATAGTGACATAACACCTGTAATGAAGAATGCCCCACATTTGCAGGTAGAACACTTAAGTTCAGGCATACTTTCCTGAAAACCATTTTCCCTAAACACGAGCACCATTTAGTATGGTATTCAGCCCTATCCAGCTGCATTTTATTTAAGCCTGGATGCTGCACCTGTGCATTCTGGGCGCATGAAAAAAAAAGGACATGGCATGGCTTGTGGATACTGCTAAGTCAGAAAGTGGTAATACTGTCTGCACAATTTGGTGTCTTTTCATATCTTTATATTTGCATTTAAAGTTTTATTTTTGCATTTGAAAAAGAACAGGAGTGCAAGGACTACTTTTTAATGCTAAAAAGTAGAGTTGTGTTGATGGTATGGTTATAGATACTGTGGGGGTTATTTACGAAAGGCAAATCCACTTTGTACTGCAAGTGCACTTGAAAGTGCACTTTCAGTGCATTTTCAAGTGCAGTCGCTCTAGATCTAAGGGATAGATCTGAAATGAGTGGAAGTTCTGCTGATTTTATCATCCAATCATGTACAAACTAAAATGCTGTTTTTTATTTTCCTTGCATGTCCTCCTTGGATCTACAGCGACTTTACTTCCAAGTGCACTTTTCGGTGCACTTTCAATGCACTTGTAGTGCAAAGTGGATTTTCCTTTAGTAAATAACTGACTTTGCCAAAACCATACACACTATACCTACCTCTTTTGTGGTCATATTTATGAATGAATTGACCAAAGCATGTAGTGCAGGTGCCTGCCTGAATACTTTGAAATGGTGTCGTTTAAAGTTTTATTCTCCTATTATCTTGATAGGTAATTGCAGAATGTAAAAATGTGCTTCAATTTGGACAGTGTGTATTCATGTTTTTGGATTATGACACTTCTTACCTGTCCAGTGGGCTGCCAATAGTGTAAGTAAGGAGGGGCTGGCCAAAGTAACACACATTATTTATGCATTCAGCTCTCAATGAATTGAAGAGGGTTACCTGTCCAAAACATCTACCCATCCCTCCCACCATAACATTTAACCAATGGGCCACCAGAGGGGGTGAGGAATCTGATAAGTTGACCTTACACTTTTGTCTTTATATTCTCATTTCAATAAATGTTATACTTATGTTGGCCAAGAATGTTTGTGTCTAATCTACTTGCAATATTATGTGCAAACTTTTTTTTTTTTCTTGTTTGACTCCACAGAAATTTATTTTTCTTGTTTGACTCCACAGTTTCCTTCCAACCCACAGGAATGGCAGACTGTGGCTTCCCAGTTTCTCCACCAGTGGGACTTTCCCAATTATGAGTTCATCTACCTGGACGTTGGGAAGAACGGACGAAACTCTGACGGAGAAGTGATCGCCCAGACTGAGTTTTATCGGCATCTACAAAATGGCACCTTGGGGTTGCCACCTCTGGAGGAGAATGTTGAGGGCCTCAATTTGTCACGGATGAGGCCTTTGCTCTGGGGGAACATCTCACGAGGCCGTTCTCCGTGAGGACCCCAGAGCAGAGGGTTTTCAATTTCCAGCTGTCACGTGCCAGAGTGGTAGAGAATGCCTTTGGCATAATGTCAAGCTGGTTCAGGATCTTCCTAACGGCCATGAACCTGGCTGAATATAAACTAAACCACGTTTAGATTGAGCTGTTGCATTCTGCACCTTCGAAAGAATGCAGCCAGCTATCTGGCTATGAGGCCGAGTTTTCTTCGGAACCTGCAGCGATCTGTTGTCAGTCTCGAAAGTGGCCATCCTGGCTTACCCCCCCCCCCCCCCCCCCAAAGAGCCCACAAAGTCAGAGAAAAATATGTAGAGTATGTCTTGGGTAGAGAGGCAATTGTTTACAATAAAATATTGCGGATGTGCAATATTTTTTTTATTTAAAATAAAATCCTATTTTAATTGAATTACTGTTTGTGTTTCTTATCTGTCTCCTAGGTTCTCAAATGGCCTTTTAATTTTGTCCATTTTCTTCAACAGTGCAAGCGCAACTTATTTGATACATGAGGTGACAATCTCTTCTTCAGCTAAAATGGCCTGATTATGGGACATTTGGCAGCACATTGTCACTGTAACTACACCAACTTAACAAATACACTGGTATTGAGCATTGTAATAAGAAGCCACTCATTGTTGAGTAGTGATGGACGAACTTCCGACGGGACGTTTCGCGAACGCGAAACGCGAACGGACACAAACGTTCGCGAAAACGACCGTTCGCCGCGGGCTCCATTGACTTCAATGGGAGGCGAATTTCGCAAACCTTTAGGTCGAATTTGCGGCCACGGGGTAATTATTAGGGGGTAGCACGTAGTCCCACCACCTGGACAATAGCATAATACATGTATGAGGTGAATTTGGGATCGATAACTACAAGCATTTTTTTTTTATTTGGGAAATTGTTCTGACAATTCAGGACTATGGAGCTAATGAAGGCAATGGAGGAGAGGGAAGGTCAGGGACCAGGGTAGGCAAACAAGAGGGTGCAGGAGATACAGAGCACTGACAGCAGCACCGTAATACAGAGCACTGACATCAGCACCGTGACATACAGCGCTGACAGCAGCTCCGTGACATACAGCGCTGACAGCAGCTCCGTGACATACAGCGCTGACAGCAGCTCCGTGACATACAGCGCTGACAGCAGCACCGTGACATACAGCGCTGACAGCAGCTCCGTGACATACAGCGCTGACAGCAGCTCCGTGACATACAGCGCTGACAGCAGCTCCGTGACATACAGCACTGACAGCAGCTCCGTGACATACAGCGCTGACAGCAGCTCCGTGACATACAGCGCTGACAGCAGCACCGTGACATACAGCGCTGACAGCAGCTCCGTGACATACAGCGCTGACAGCAGCTCCGTGACATACAGCGCTGACAGCAGCTCCGTGACATACAGCGCTGACAGCAGCTCCGTGACATACAGCGCTGACAGCAGCTCCGTGACATACAGCGCTGACAGCAGCTCCGTGACATACAGCGCTGACAGCAGCTCCGTGACATACAGCGCTGACAGCAGCACCGTAAGCAGCCCCAGGAGGAAGTCAGCACAGCACAGGGATGGTGTGATCCCCTCATAATAAGAACCCCCAGGAGGAAGTCAGCACAGCACAGGGATGGTGGGAGCCCCTCATAATAAGAACACCCAGGAGGAAGTCAGCACAGCACAGGGATGGTGGGAACCCCTCATAATAAGCAGCCCCAGTAGAAATATGACACCGCTCAACCTCTTCAAAGAGGAGGGTAGGGGCATATAGTACGGTGTGCTTTTTTGGGTCAGGGAAGTGAGCCAAATGAATTAAGAAGGTCTGTGTGCTTGATTCCAAAAATTGTTTATAGACATATACATGGTCTACTGATCACATGTGTTGAATTCCTCCGAGATCCATGCCTCATTCATTTTTAGAAATGTGAGGTAGTTAACACTGTCGTGAGCTAGGCGAGTACGCTTATCGGTCACAATCCCCCCTGCTGCGCTGAACGTCCTTTCGGACAGGACACTGGATGAGGGGCAAGCCAACAGTTCGATTGCAAATTGGGCAAGCTCTGGCCAGAGGTCAAGCCTGCCCACCCAGTAGTCTAGGGGTTCATCACTCCTCAGAGCGTCCACATCGGCCGTTAACCCAATGTAGTCGGACACCTGACGGTCTAGGCGTTCCCTGATGCTGGATCCGGATGACACCTGTCGATGGGTCGGCTGAAAGAATGACCTCATATCCGAAGTCACCAACACATCTTCAAACCGGCCTCTTCTTGCAGGCGCTGTTGGATTGGTACCCGCAAATCCTTCTCTGGGAGTGGGAATTGCTCCTCTGCCAGCGCACGCAAAAGCAGAATGCAGCATTTCTCGAAGCAAGGCCTGGAAGTGCTGCATTCTGACAGCCCTCTGCGACGGCGGTAACATTTCCGCCATTTTGTGTTTGTACCGGGGATCTAAGTACGTTGCCACCCAGTACTGGTCCTTGACCCTCATGCTTTTTATACGGGGGTCCCTATTAAAACACTGGAGCATGAAGGCCCCCATTTGCACTCAAGCGGAAGGTATGTGGTGGTGGTGGTGTTGTTGGTGGTAGTGTCTTTGGGGGTGCACATAGCAGAGAGTGAAGAAGAGGGTGCAGATCGAGAGGATGAGGAGGGTGCAGAAGAATAAGGCTGAGTGAGCCACTCAACCAAGTCTGGTGCGTCCTTTAAAGTAATTGAACGCACCTTCTGCAACTTCCCACTTTGGCTCAAGGCTGTTGCTCCTGCCCTACCCCTACCACCCCTGCGGAAGGGCCTGCCTCTTCCTCTGCCTGTCATTTTTTAAATCACCCTGTGACAAAACTCTTAGTCCCTATACCGCTGAAGGACTGCTGCAGTATAGGGCAGCGGTCAGCAGTAGTGCACGTCAACCCTATGTATTGTGGACCGATAGCGGTCCTTACAGAACAGCAGACTGTACTGCACTCAGGCCTATGTACCGTAGCACCCTATACCAAGTTACCAGTCCTTATAAAAACTTTTGTGGACCAAGCAGGTTGTGTGTTAGTGTTTAGCAGACTGTGCGTCAGTCCCTATACCGCTGAAGGACTGCTGCAGTATAGGGCAGCGGTCAGCAGTAGTGCACGGCAACCCTATGTATTGTGGACCGATAGCGGTCCTTACAGAACAGCAGACTGTAACGCACTCAGGCCTATGTACCGTAGCACCCTATACCAAGTTACCAGTCCTTATAAGAACTTTTGTGGACCAAGCAGGTTGTGTGTTAGTGATTAGCAGACTGTACGTCAGTCCCTATACCAATGAAGGACTGCTGCAGTATAGGGCAGCGGTCAGCAGTAGTGCACGGCAACCCTATGTATTGTGGACCGATAGCGGTCCTTACAGAACAGCAGACTGTACTGCACTCAGGCCTATGTACCGTAGCACCCTATACCAAGTTACCAGTCCTTATAAAAACTTTTGTGGACCAAGCAGGTTGTGTGTTAGTGTTTAGCAGACTGTGCGTCAGTCCCTATACCGCTGAAGGACTGCTGCAGTATAGGGCAGCGGTCAGCAGTAGTGCACGGCAACCCTATGTATTGTGGACCGATAGCGGTCCTTACAGAACAGCAGACTGTAACGCACTCAGGCCTATGTACCGTAGCACCCTATACCAAGTTACCAGTCCTTATAAGAACTTTTGTGGACCAAGCAGGTTGTGTGTTAGTGATTAGCAGACTGTACGTCAGTCCCTATACCAATGAAGGACTGCTGCAGTATAGGGCAGCGGTCAGCAGTAGTGCACGGCAACCCTATGTATTGTGGACCGATAGCGGTCCTTACAGAACAGCAGACTGTACTGCACTCAGGCCTATGTACCGTAGCACCCTATACCAAGTTACCAGTCCTTATAAGAACTTTTGTGGACCAAGCAGGTTGTGTATTAGTGTTTAGCAGACTGTGCGTCAGTCCCTATACCGCTGAAGGACTGCTGCAGTATAGGGCAGCGGTCAGCAGTAGTGCACGGCAACCCTATGTATTGTGGACCGATAGCAGTCCTTACAGAACAGCAGACTGTACTGCACTCAGGCCTATGTACCGTAGCACCCTATACCAAGTTACCAGTCCTTATAAAAACTTTTGTGGACCAAGCAGGTTGTGTGTGTTAGTGTTTAGCAGACTGTGCGTCAGTCCCTATACCGCTGAAGGACTGCTGCAGTATAGGGCAGCGGTCAGCAGTAGTGCACGTCAACCCTATGTATTGTGGACCGATAGCGGTCCTTACAGAACAGCAGACTGTAACGCACTCAGGCCTATGTACCGTAGCACCCTATACCAAGTTACCAGTCCTTATAAGAACTTTTGTGGACCAAGCAGGTTGTGTATTAGTGTTTAGCAGACTGTGCGTCAGTCCCTATACCGCTGAAGGACTGCTGCAGTATAGGGCAGCGGTCAGCAGTAGTGCACGGCAACCCTATGTATTGTGGACCGATAGCGGTCCTTACAGAACAGCAGACTGTACCGCACCCAAGCCTATGTACCGTAGCACCCTAGACAGACCAAGTTACCAGTCCTGATAAAGAGCTTTGTGGAACAAGTGAGTTGTGAATGATTAGCAGACTGCAGCAGAAGGGCAGCAGTCAAGTATAATATTCTTTCTATATTTGGAAGAAAGAATATTATACGTGTACAAGCCTATTACCGTACCACTGATACCAGTCCTGAAAAGAACCTTTGTGGAACTAATAGTAACAGCAAGTCTTTAAAATTATCCTCACTGCCTGACACACTGCTTCCTGCCTGTCCCTATACAAATTGGCAAAAAAGAGTAGGCTGGAACGATTAGCTGGAATAGCTCTTTTGTGGACCTGATAGTAACAGCTAATGATGATGATGATGATGATGATGAAGAAAGACTAATCTGGCTGAGCTGTCCCTAAAATAGCAGCATACAGCGCTCTGTCCCTTTATCTAAACTGACAAAAGAAACTCAGGCTGCTGACCTAACACCTATACCAGTCCTGAAAAGAACTTTTGTGTACCAAATAGCTAGCGTTTTCTCTGTCCCTACTCCACACAGGATCCTTTCCCTACAGTGACAGAAGAAAGAATGTAAAATGGCCACCGGATCGGGTGTATTTATAGGTTAGGGGGAATGTCCAAGTGTCCATGAGCTGTCATGTCTCAATTGGTTGTCCTGTAACACATGATAAACGTGTCACGAAAGGTTAAAGTTCTTGTATACATTAAACACGTAAGTCCGCCGGGGCGAACGACGGAAAAAGGCGTTCGAACCCGCGGACGGCGAAAGTCGGAAATTCGCCGCGAAACGACCGCCGGGCGAAACGTTCGTCCATCACTATTGTTGAGTATAAAACATTTTACTCCAAGCACATTCACATGTGTGTTATAAAAAATTTTTGAACAAACCAACATCTTGGTGTATAACATGTATGTTTAACATTAATTTACCTTTTTTTGGGGGCTGAACAGGCATGTTTAAAAACATAAAATACACATCCCCAACTCAGGAACTTACAAAGTTCAACAATGCTAAAGTGAAGGCCATATGAGACTATAGTATGTCAAAACTGTGTTGATCTTTCTTTCATCATATGGGGTGATCTCACTCCTCTAAAAGCCAAATTTTGAAGATTCACACAAAATTTGGATTTCCCTTATGATCCCATGCTTAAAATGTGTGTTTTTGGCCTACATCTATTTTGCTAAAGCCCCAAAACACACAGTGTGTCAACATGTGCTATCTCCCATCAAGGCATATCAATGTACACGTTTTGTGGGTGCAACCCCTTCCTCCACACTAAAGTAGGTGAGAGGAAGGGGTTGCACCCCTGAAACACGTCCATTGATCCCCCATGATGGGAGCTAGCACATGTTGACACACTGGGGATTATTTCAGAAAGGCCAATCCACTTTACCCTACAACTGCACTTTCAAGTCAGATGATCCTTGGAACGTCATACCCCAAAAGTCCTCCTGTGCAGACTTCTCACAACTTTAGCCATGATCTTGGCCTTTCTCACATTAGGATTTCTCTACAGCCCATGATTCCCATCATAGTCTGACCTCTTTAAGATGAGGATCTCTGCCATCGGGAGAGCAATCAAGACCTATAACTTTCATTTTGAAAACAATGAACTATAAAGATAGAGACATGATATTACAAAGAGCTAGACAATTAGTAGATATATGGATGAATGGTGCAAAGATAAGCTTTTTCCTGATTTTTCAGCAAATGTACAGCGCCAAAGAGCAGGATTTGAAGAGGTGAAGCGACGATTGAGGCAATTGGATCTGTCCTATGCTATGCTGTTTCCAGCTAGACTAAGAGTAAAGACTAAGGACAATACTTTTTTTTTTTTTTTACATCACCGGAAGCAGCGACTCAATGGATGGATAATCATACACATTGAAATAAATTTTTGCTAATTAATTGGTTAAAATGTTATGGATGGTTTCTTCTTTTTTCCTCTTTCTTTTTTTTGCTCTAATTTTGGGCTCTTTTGGATCATATAAACCCTATGATTGTTTCTTTGTTTTGTGGCGTGTGTTATTGTCTTTTAAGGGTTTTGTTATATGTTTGTCTGTTTGTTTATGTTCTATATGTCAGTATGTTTATATTTCTCATCACATATTTGTTTTTTCATCTTGGTTTCTTGCGCATGTTTCAGATCTCCTTTCTTCTCTCTGTGTCTCCCCTCCCTCCCCCTATCCTGTCTACCATTGATTCTGTGGGTATTAAATAATGGTTCCTTCTAAAAAAAAAAAATGTAAATATAGTATATACATTTCTGGTCTGTCCCCCTTTCTTTACTATCTGTTTTTTATCTCTTTGTTCTCTTGTTTCCCCATGACCATATGGATATTGAAGTATGGATATAGTTTGTAAGTTGAATATAACTGAAGTTAAGATGTATGGTGATGCTATCTTATGACCTTTCAGAGAGATATAATAATTTCATGGAATGTTAGAGGGCTGGGTACTCCTTCAAAGCGGCAAGCTGTCTTTACCTCATTGGCGAGATTCTCGCCTTCTGTAATGTGCTTCCAGAAAACTCATTTACTTTCTAGTACTTTACATTATCTAAAAAAAAAAAACTGTTTAAAATTCAATTTCACTCAACATATACATCATATTCTCGTGGAGTATCTATACTTACTGGTATATCCAATACAATTGACTTTCAATGCAATTTAAGAAGGACAGTAGGGGCTGATATATTTTTCTGTACTGCCTATTGGCTGGGCAAAGGTGTGTATTGGCTAATATTTATATTCCACCTCCATATACCCCAGAAATACTGAAGAAACTTGTTGTGTTTATATCAGATAAACTAGATAGTCTATGTATAGTAATCAGTGACTTTAACAATTATATGGATGCTTCAAATGACAAACTCTCCCTATTAGATAAGCAATATCCATAAGGGACTACAGCCTTTGCTAAATATGTAAAGGAAATGGGGTTGCTGGATCTTTGGAGATTGCAACCCCAACGACTAGGCAATTCTCATGTTTTTCAGGTACATATAAAACCTTATCCAGAATAGATCTGGCACTAGGGTCTATTTCTCTGTTGCCATATCTAAGTGAGATCAAATATGAGGCTAGATGTATCTCAGATCACTCTCCTTTGACTATTTCCCTTTTGCTTAGGACTAATAAGGGAGACAGACTTTGGAAGGTGAATCCGTATTGGATTTCCTTGCTTCCTCTAGAAGATATTAAACTAGAGCTTATTTAATTACAGCATATAAATGAATCCACGTACTTGCCCTTAATGTATTGGGATGCTCAGAAAGCTTATCTTAGAGGATTACTTATATTACAAATTTCAAAAAAAAAGAAGCAATCCAGAGTGTGGAAAAAACCCTTGCTGATAGTATGATGCAAGCTGAAGCAACATATATAAATAACCCAAATAAAAAAACTCAAACAAAATGGAGAATCAGCCAAGAAAAATATGCACAAGTAGCTATAAAGAAAGCAGAGAATAAAATGTTTTTTTTTACAGCAACCTTATTTTGAGGAGGGAGAAGAAGCAGGACATATATTGGCCTTTGTGGTAAAGGCGCAGTGTCCAACAGCCTTTATAACAGAAATTCAAATGTCTGAACATGGGAGGACTAATAATACCATAGAAATTTTGGAAGTGTTTCAGACATTTTATCAAAAGTTATATTCATTTTAAGTATTTTTATTTCGTTTTCCACATTTACAAAAAACAGTAAAAAATATTTCTTATACATACTATTACAAATCACTTTGTTTAGCATTCATGTTATTTCCACATTATCAACATTCATAAAAAAATAAGGGATAAGAAAGTTCACATTGGGTACCCGGCCGGATCGATCCTTAATTAAAAAAAAAAAAAGGGGAGAGCTTTCTTCACCCTAGTGATCCCAGTTTTCCTCTTGTGATCTTATCTTACCCTTACTATTTCCTCTCCCCCGTGACTCCTTTTCTTAATTTCAATATGTGATATATATATATATATATATATATATATATATATAAGGTCGAGATTCCTCTCCCTCTATCCCCACTCCCTCCTTCCATGAATTTATATA
Source organism: Lithobates pipiens (assembly GCF_037356315.1). NCBI lineage: Eukaryota > Metazoa > Chordata > Amphibia > Anura > Ranidae > Lithobates > Lithobates pipiens. The sequence goes on from NW_027507748.1 coordinate 108,058,437, forward strand.
AGTGTTAAAAAAAATAATAATAATAAAAATAAAAAATAAAATAAAAAGGGGGAGGGGGAAAAATCCCCACTCCCCCTCCCTGTGCCCCCCGTGCCCCCCCCCCCGAAGAAGAAAAAAAAAAGGTGTGAGTTAGGGAGACATCCAGCGACAGACCCCTAGACGCTCCCCCCATCCCCCATAATTCCCAAATAAGTTGAGGACTTTCTAAATTCCAGCCAGTTCCTCCAAGTATCCTGGAATCTTGTTCCTACCCCCCTTTCAAGATGTATTAGTTCTTCCATAATCCTCATTCTATCTATTTCCCTGAACCATTCTCCTACCCCTGGTATTTCCTTTACTTTCCAATGTCTCAGAACCAATGCTTTCGCTGCATTCAGTAAAAATGGGGTAAGTGCTGTCCTATATTTTTCCCTAGGGCCCTCAGTCGCATGGAACAAGCATTTCCAGGGATCCAGTTCTATTTCCGTCCCATCAATCTCTTTAATTAGGCCCAGCACTTCTTCCCAGTATGACTGAATTAAGCTACATCGCCACCATATATGGGCATGAGTTCCCTCCTTCCCACATTCTCTCCAACATAAGGGTGATAGATTCATTTTATGCATTTTAGATGGGACATAATACCACTTAACCATTAATTTATAATTCATTTCTTTTGTCCTTGTATCCATTGAGGTGGAATGGATATAGTCCATGACTTTCCCTTTCAATTTTTCCGAAATTGATTGATTCAGTTCGCCTTCCCATCTCCCCAGAGGTGACATAGCCTCATCCTCCATCAAAGTTATTAAGATCCTATATATTTTAGAGATCCCCTGTCTACCCAATCCCCCTCGGTCCATCAGTTTTTCCCAGTGATTTAAACTATCTCCTGAGCGGAGAGGTTTAGGGAGGGACTCTACAAAGTGTTGGAGTTGTCTATACCTCCATCCGTCCCACGGTGTTCTACCATATTTCTCTCGTAACTCTGCTAGAGAAGACAAGCTATTTACTTTTATCACGTCCCTTAATCTCAGTTGGTCCCTATGGGTCCATTTTAAGAACATTTTATTTTCTTTCCCCAGGGGAAAATAATTATTTCCTGACAAGGGCATTAAGGGGCTATTATTTTGTCCTACTGTACCTTTAAGTACCCCATCCCATGTTCTTAATGTTTCCATTGTAATCGGGGATATTCCTCTAGGGAGACCTCTGAACTTCATTGGAATCCAGATGGTCTGATTCAGGACAACTTTACTCATGTTATCTTCCAGTAATACCCATTTTTTATATGGGGCATTATAAACCCAATCCAAAATTCTCCTCACTACCGCTGCTATATGGTATTTTTGTAAGTCTGGAAGGGATATCCCTCCCTTTTCCTTAGGTCTACTCATTATCTTATAGGAAATACGACTTCCTCTTTTATTCCATATACATTTCTGGATCAAGGATTTAATAATTTTAAAATAAGCCTTTGGGACATTAATCGGGAGACTTTGGAAGATATATAAGGCTTTTGGAAGGATCATCATCTTAATTACACTTATCCTACAGAACCATGACAGTCTATGTGCTGGATATCCTTTAAGACCTTGTTTAATTCTATTTAAGAGAGGGAGATAATTATCCTGATATAAATCTGCTACTGATGTCGATAAGTATACTCCCAGATACTTTAGGCCCCTCTCTTTCCACACAAAGGGGAAGAGAGCTCTAAGCTCTCTTCCCTCCTTTGGGGAAGTATAGACATTTAGTATCTCAGTTTTCTCCCTATTTATCTTAAAATTCGAGACACTCCCGTATTCGTCTAACTCCTGCAGGATCCTAGGGTTCGTTATATAAAGCATAATATCATCTGCAAATGCAGATATCTTATGCTCGTTCCCTAAGACCTTTATTCCTTCAATTTCATAATTCACTCTTATAGATGCCAAAAGAGGTTCCAAAGAGAATATGAAAAGTAAAGGGGAAAGTGGGCATCCCTGACGTGTCCCATTGTAGAGCCCAAAAGAATTTGACAGAGTTCCGTTCACCTGAATCTGAGCTGTGGGGTTGGAGTATAGAGCCTCTATCCACCTTAACATTCTTGGGCCAAAGCCAAATTTATGTAGTGTCCGCAGCATATATTCCCATTCTAACCTATGAAAGGCCTTTTCAGCGTCTACCGATAGAAAAAGGGAAGACTGCTTCCTCTTTTTAGCTTCATGCATTAAAAGGGTTGTCCTCAAAATATTGTCCCTCGCCTCCCTCCCTGGTACAAAACCTGCCTGATCACCTTCTATGCAATCTGGCATATATTGTTTCAGTCTCTCCACCAGGATCCTTGCATAAATTTTTACATCCTCATTAATCAGAGAGATGGGTCTAAAGCTGGAACATAATGTTGGCTCTTTCCCTTCCTTTGCTAGTATAGTTATAAAGGCCCCCAGAGCTTCCTTACGTATCTCTCTTCCTCCCCCGATTGAATTCATATACTGATAGAAATAGGGTTTCAAAGGTCCCATACACTTTTTAAAGTATAGTGATGTGTACCCATCGGGCCCTGGACTTTTCCCATTCTTGCTATCCTTAATTGCTCTCTCTATTTCCTCCTTAGAGATATCCCTATCGAGTATACCAGCATCCTCCTCTTTTATCCTCGGTAGCTCTACCTTCCGAAGATATTGCTCGATTTTTCCCCTTCTATTTTGTTTATCCTTGGGGTCCTGACTGTCATTCACCTTATATAATAGCTGATAATATTCTGAGAAGATGTTACTAATGTCTCTTGTTGAATATTTCATTACTCCCTTCTTGTCTTTAATTTTTGCAATATAATTATAGTTTCTTCTAGGTTTAATAACCCCTGCTAGAACTCTCCCCGGTTTGTTACCAAATTCATATTGCCTTTTGGCAGACTTCAAAAAGACCTGCCTAGTTTCCTGCTCTAATAGCTCTCTCAATGCTTCCCGTTTTCCTGTTAATTCGACCATTATTTTATGGTCGTTTAATCCTTTATGTAACTGTTCCAACTCCTGGATTTCCTGTAAGATCAATAGTTTTCGCGCTATCCATATTTTCCTTCTTTTGGCTGCTTCCGCTATCAATCTCCCTCTCATATATACCTTATGAGTCTCCCACAAGACCGTTGGTGTAATATTCTCTACATTGTTTTCTTTAAAAAATAAATTCAGATCCATTTCCAAAGCCTCGAATAATTTATGATCATGTAAGAGAGACTCATCCAACCTCCATAATCTTTGCCTATCCGGTATATCTTCTAAGTCAAAAGTTATATTCAAGTAGAACTGTAGATCGAGAGGGGGGATATGAAAAAGTTCTTTGAGTCTATTGACTTGCCAATATTATTGGATGATGAGACGGATATGTTAGAGAAACCATTAACAGTGGAAGAATTAACCTCCCTGGCGGTATGATTAGTTCTGATTTTAGGTGCTGAAAGCGGTACAATTATTTTGCATGGAAATTTGGCATTTTATATTGTAGGCCTGCAATTCTTAGGAATAACTTTCTTAAATCTGTTCAAACCAGAGTCTAGCAGACATCCCGAGTATGATAAAGTTTATAATATAATAAATAATGATAATAAATAATAATAAAAATTATTCAATAATGTAATCAAATCCAAAAACATTGAAATTTGCTCATTTGCAGAATTGTCTCTGTCATTAGATTTAGTGTTTGATGACGAATTTCCCCACAAATCGCTATCGCTCAATTCTGCAAGTGATTATAATTTATTATCACTGTTTTCTAGCTTGTCTAAAATTACTTTTGACATAAAGGGACAGTTTTTGGTTGCTATGGGCAATCTCCAAATTCCAGACAGAAAAAACTGTATTTATAATATAAAAGTGCATGCAGGGCACTGGACAGACCACTAGGGACAAAGGAGGTGTGTAATTTTTTACCGATCTCCGCTCCCGTGTGCCGTAACGTCGCAGGGAACGGAGCTCGGCAGCACTCGGGCACTGTGTGAATCAAGCGGAGGACAGCTCGATCACACAGCGTGGAGGACATCGCTGGATCCAGGGGACAAGGTAAGTAACTTCTCCCTGTATCCTCCCTGTATCCAGCGATGCAATCCCAAGTCTGGCTCGGGGTTACCGCTCGTGGTACTGAAATCCCAGCCCGAGCCAGACTCGGGATCACCGCTAGGGAGGTTAAGAGCTGCGGTGACTAGCTTATCCAAAAATAAATCTCCTGGGTCAGATGGCCTACCAGGAGAGATATACAAAACGTATGGAGATGTGCTATTACCTGATCTCTTAGTGGTTTTTAATCATGCCTATGAGGAGGGGCCTTTGCCGCCTTCAATGAATGAGGCTGTGATTATTTCTATTTTTAAACAGGGTAAAGATCAAACAAAGCCTGATGCATATCATCCAATATCACTATTGACAACAGATGTTAAAATTTTGGCAAAGGTAATGGCAACTAGACTCTCAAAGTATATTGGCAAGTTAATACATCCTGATCAATCGGGATTTATTCCTAATAGATCAGTAGCTAATAATATTAGATGCTTATTTTTAAATTTACAATTACCCATAGACAACACTGGAAATAGAGTGATTATGTCTTTGGATGCATTTAAAGCATTTGATAGTATAGAGTGAGAATATTTGTGAACTTCCCTAAGACACTTTGGAATAGGGCCAAAATTCATAAAGTGGATACAATTGCTATATAGCTCTCCGAGTGCAAGAGTATGGGTCAAAGGATTAATTTCATTACCTTTTTTTTTTTTGAAGAGAGGAACAAGGCAGGGATGTCCCTTGTCCCCCCTTCTTTTTGCATTAGCTGTAGAACCCTTGGCGGAGGCTATTCACGTATGCCCAGATATAGCGGACTTTAAGAGAAGTACAGGAGAGGGAAAAATAGCACTCTTTGCAGACAATGCCTTAGTTTTTCTAGGAGATACATATGACATTTTTGTCTAATGGTATCTCACTTATTAACTATTTTGGTACATTCTCAGGATTTAATATAAATTGGGACAAGTCGGTAATTATGCCTATTGATCCGATGGATTCAATACAGATGAAGCTCTCACACCAGAAGCATCAGATGAAATATGTTCAGCTTTTTAAATATTTAGGTGTGAGAATTACTCCAAATGTTAAGGATTATATAGATTATTATTATTATTGATTTATATAGCGCCAACAGTTTACGCAGCGCTTTACAATGTATAGGGGGGACAACACAATTACAGTACAATACAAAAGGTACAGGGGGCCCTGTAGCTTACATTCTAAAGGGAGGGATTGGTGGTACAAAAGGTAATAGCTGCAGAGAATGATTTGATGAGGGTTTATAAATATATATATATATATATATATATATATATATATATATATATATATATATGATTTGATTAGGTTTATATAGATAAAAACTTGCTTCCTCTTTTAGGTAACTTTAGGCAACAAAGTAAAACTTGGAGCAAATTCCCACTAACGATGATAGTGAGAGCAAATCTGGTGAAGATGGTGTGGCTCCCGCAATTATTATTTTTATTACACAATTCCCCAGTTTGGTTGACATCAAAATTGTTTAGAACAATAGATGCGACCTTTAGAGATCTCATATGGAAACATGGTAAACCAAGAATAAACGTAGAAACCCTGCAACAGGCAAAAGATAGAGGGGGATGGGCAGTTCCTAACTCAAGTCAAGATTATATTTCATAGCAGCTCAACTTCAACACTGGTGTGGTTGGGAGGAATTAGATAATATAGATCCCAAACAGAACATAGTAAGGACTCAGTTTAAACCACTACCATTAGAACATTTCCAACCTTTCATTTAATTCACAAACTGTGGGAGACAATATGCATGCTTACCCAGCATAAGGGTTATACAAAACATATGGGAGAATTACTGCTTACCTAAGCTGAATAAAATATCTGAATTTTTGGGATGGAAAAGGGCTGGGTTAACTTTTCTTTATCAATTATTGGAAGTGGATATTTTACTACCCTTTAATATTCTGAAGGAGCGGCTCCAATTATCAAACAGCAACTTCTATCAATATCTTCAGATACAGCATGCTTTACAAAGTCAAGCCCTAACATTCCAACTACAATATAATCCATCAGATATATTATTGAAAGCCACTTCAACAGGACTTAAATGAGGATTAATAGGAGGGATCTATCATATATTATTAAATACATGAAGGCAGAAGGGCAAGCTAAAAGTCTTAGGCCGCGTACACACGCGGGGACTGTTCGCTCAACTTTGTCCGCTGAACAGTGTTTCGGCGGACAGTCCGCTCATGTGTGGGCTTTCAGCGGACAGTCTGATCACCGATCCGTGCAAGGGGTCGATCCCGACCCCTTATCACGTGATCAGCTGTCAGCCAATGACAGCTGATCATGTGATATAACGGAGCCGGTAATCGGCTATTATTCTTCCTCGCGCTGTCAGCGCGAGGAGAAAAAAAAAAGCCGATCACCGGCGGCCGTGATCGGGACATCAGTCCCGATCACGGCCAGCCCTGCTAGCGCCCACCTGCCCCCTGCCAGTGCCCACCTGCCTCCTGCAGTGCCACACTTATTAAAAGTAAGTGCCCCCCGTCAGTGCCACCCAGCAGTGCCCATAGTGCCACCCAGCAGTGCCCACAGTGCCACCCAGCAGTGCCCACAGTGCCACCCAGCAGTGCCACCCACAGTGAGACCCACAGTGCCACCCACAGTGCCCACAATCTGCCTCAAAGGTGCTGCACCCCAGTGCCACATATCCGTGCCCATCAGTGTCATCTACCAGTGCCCAGCAGTGCCGTCCATCAGTGCCCAGCAGTGCCACCTATCAGAGCCACCTATCAGTGCCACCTATCAGTGCCCATCAGTCCCATCTATCAGTGGTACCTATCAGTGCCCATCCGTGCCACCCATCCGTGCCACACATCCATGCCACCCATCCGTGCCATCTTATCTGTGCCCATCTTTGCCCATCAGTGCCGCCTTATCTGTGCCCATCGGTGCCGCCTTATCTGTGCCTATTAGTGCCGCCTTAACTATGCCTATCAGTGCCCACCAATGCAGCCTATCAGTGCCCACCAATGCAGCCTATCAGTGCCCACCAATGCAGCCCATCAGTGCCCACCAGTGCAGCCTATCAGTGCCACCTAATCAGCGCACTTCAATGAAGGAGAAAAATGACCCGTTTGCAAAATTTTATAACAAACTATTAAAACATGATTTTTTTTTTTTTTTGCATCTTTTTTTGTTTGTTTAGCAAAAAATAAAACTCAGAGCTGTAACTAAATACCACCAAAAGAAAGCTCTATTTGTGGGAAAAAAATGATAAAAATTTCATTTGGGTACAGTGTTGTATGCCCGCGCAATTGTCATTCAAAGTGCATCAGCGCTGAAAGCTGAAAATTGGTCTGGGACTGAGGGGGGTTTAAGTGCCCAGTAAGCAAGTGGTTAAGAAAAGAGAGACTAGCGTATAAACATTGAGGAACATCTCAAAAATGTATTAAAATCTGGAGATATTGGCTGAATACGAGTAATTCAATGTATGATGGCTTGTGTGGTGGAGAGGGGGAGGGTGGGTATGAGGATGAGGAGAGTGAACTATAGTAGATTAAGGTGATGAGTAGAACATAACTTAGTTTCTTTGAAAAATAACATATAGATGTGAGTTTGGTGTTGTTTTGTCTTGTAAGTGTATTTGATGTTGGTTTATGGAGGTATTATTATATTTGTAGCTGACTTTTTGGACTTATCTGTATAATAAGAAGAGATGATGGTAAAACGTTTAACTTTCTATACATATGGAACTCTTGTTTAAAAATAATGATTTATATCTCTTTATTTTTTTGTATGGAATAAGCATGATAAAAATAAAAAAAAGATTACAATTAAAAAAAAAGTAAATGCAGTGCTCCTGGCAGGAATTAACTGCTTGCAACATCTTTTCTTATAGTGTCATGCCAGCTTTAATTAGTAGAAAGTAATCCACATAAACTCTCACCCCCAAACCTCCAGTTCTGACAATTTTGTTACAATGTTCTGAAAAAATATTTTATCACAATGTGTCTCTCCATATCTCCCCCACCCACAATACAAAGATTTTTCTAGTCTCGTCTTCCACAAAAAATTTTCCCAGGTTCTCCTTGCTCTTGGCTTCATGCCTGTGTCGATGGGTTCAGTTTGTAGTGTCATGGTTGATGAACTCCCCTATGTCCAATAAATAATCTACTTACCTTGTTCCTATTCATCAGTGAGACGGACAAGTTCTTGTTCCGAGCTCCATGCGGGGCCTAGCCATTTCTCTGTGTTGCATCACAAATATGTTATGAAACACATACATTTCATGCAGCATAGTAATCTATGTTAATAGCCCTTACCTGCACCAGTGCTAGACTAATGCCCTGTACACACGGTCGGACATTCTGACCACAAAATCTATTTTATTTTTTATTTTTTTGTCCAAAATTGGTCTTGCATACACACGGTCAGACAAAGTTGTCGGAAAATCCGATCGTTAGGAATGTGGTGACGTTCGTTGCGTACGAAGGGACTACGTAGAGGCTAGTAGCCAATAGCTTTGGTCTCATAATTTGATCTGAGCATGCATGGCACTTTGTCTTTCGGAATTCTCTACAAACGATCGTAAAAAGTCATATCGGATTTTTTTGTCTGACAATTTTAGATCCTCCTCTCAAATTTTTTCCATCGTAATTTCCGACAGAAAAAGTCCGATAAAGCCTCCACATGATCGGATTTTTTATGTCAATATAATCCAATCAGACATTTTCCGTCTGAATTTCCGATCGTGTGCACAGGGCATAAGAGACACAAGGAATGTTGCAGGGCAGAGGCTAGGGCCAGCAGTTTGTAGGGCAGTGTACAAACAAAAAAGTGATAGTAGATAAAAGACAGAGTAGTCCATCGAGACTTTTTTGTCTGAGTATAGATCTATGTTTGTCCCAGGCACCTTTAACCACTTTCAGACCGGACCAATTTGCTGGTCAAAGACCAGACCACTTTTTGCGATTCGGCACTGCGTCGCTTTAACTGACAATTGCGCGGTCATGCGACGTGGCTCCCAAACAAAATTAATGTCCTTTTTTTCCCACAAATAGAGCTTTCTTTTGGTGGTATTTGATCACCCCTGCGGTTTTTATTTTTTGCGCTATAAACAAAAATAGAGCGATAATTTTGAAAAAAACGCATTATTTTTTACTTTTTGTAATAATAAATATCCCCAAAAATATATAAAAAAACATTTTTTTCCCTCAGTCTAGGCCGATACGTATTCTTCTACATATTTTTGGTAAAAAAATCGCAATAAGCGATTATTGATTGGTTTGCGCAAAAGTTATAGCGTTTACAAAATAGGGATAGTTTTATAGCATTTTTATTAATAATTTTTTATTATTTTTTTTTTTACTAGTAATGGCAGCGATCTGCGATTTTTATTGTGACTGCGACATTGTGGGGGACCCATCGGACATTTTTGACACATTTTTGGGACCATTGTCATTTATACAGTAATCACTGCTATATAAATGCAGTGATTCCTGTGTAAATGACACTGGCAGTGAAAGGGTTAACCAGTGGGTGGCAGTGTAGGGGTTAAGTGTTCCTAGGGGTGTGTTACTAACTGTGAGGGGGTTGGGCTTTCATTTAGTGTACACTGATCTCTGCTCCAATCACATGGAGCAGAGATCAGCGTCACTAGTTGCTAGGCAGAATGGAAAAATGTTGTTTATACAGCATTTCCTCCATTCGGCCGCTCCGTGAGACGATCGCGGGGATGCCCGCGGCGATCGAGTCCGCGGGTCCCGCGACCGGACTCACGGGGGTCCCGACCAGCGCGGAAGCGCGCCGCCGGCGGCGCGCTCCCGATGGCACGGCGGCAACGAATATTGGACGTACATGTACGCCAATATGCCTGCCCGTGCCATTCTGTCGACGTACATCGTCGTGCGCTGGTCGGGAAGTGGTTAAAGCCATTTAGTCCTGGTTCACACATATGTGATGAGGGAACCTGTGCAATTCTAATGAGGGTTCTCGCATCGCATGTTACTTGCCAGTGGTTCATGCTGACATCTGCAAACTGCTGTGGGTGTCAATGTAAAGGTAATGACACCCCCAGATCGGTTCGCAGATCGTAGTGCAAACTGTGAAATGGTGCAGGAATCAGATAGCATAGATGTGAACACCCATGCGATCCAATTCCAGTACGGACCAAAAAAAGGGTCCTGCACCATTTTGGTTCAAATGTGATGCAATTTCAGCCATACAGTTTGTACAGACATCGCATGTGATCTGCACAGCAATGTGGTGTGTATCACATGTGATGTCTGTGATCACACAAGTGTGAATCAAGCCTTACTGTTGACTGTCTCACTACCTCTCCTGGAAGTTTATTCCAAGCATCAACTACCCTTTCAGTAAAATAATACTTTCTAATATTCATTTTGAGCTTTCCTCCAGTTAGTTATAAGTCATGTCCCTGTGTTCTTGATTTTGGTTTCATATTGAAAAAACTGCCCTTCTGAACCTTATTCACGCCCTTGATGTATTTAAAGGATTCAATCATGTCTCTCCTTTCTTTTCTTTCCTCCAGACTGAACATATAAAGTTCCTGAAGTTGCTCTCGATATGTTTTATCCCCCAGACCTTTCACCATTTTTGTTACCCATCACTGGACTTGTTCAATTCTATCAATGTCTTTGTGTAAGTGAGGTCTCCAAAACTGGACACAGTATTCTAAATGGGGTCTCACTAAAGATAATAATAATAATAATACATTTTATTTATAAAGCACTTTCCATCAAAAGATCTCAAAGTGCTACATGGTTACAATCAAAACATACAGCTAACATAATTCAAAAAATTTACTAAAAAGAAAAGTCTTTAATCCTTTTTTTAAATTATCAGTAGACTGAGGAACCCTCAAACTATCAGGCAAAGCATTCCACAGGCGTGGGGCAGCAGCACAAAAAGCCCTATCTCCCATTGTCTTCAATCTAGTTTTTGGAATCTCTAGACAATTCAAATTAGTTGAACGAAGGGAACTAGATAAATTTTGCAATCTAAGAAGTTCCCTAAGATAAGGTGGAGCATGTCCATATATGCATTGATGGGTAAGAAGAGAAACCTTATACTCAATTCTAGCAGAAACCGGGAGCCAATGAAGAGATTTAAGAATTGGAGTAATATGCTCATGCTTCCGCACTCTCATTAGGATCCTCGCTGCAGAGTTTTGAATATACTGTAACCTCTGCAGACTCTTTCTCGGAATCCCAATGAGAAGTGCGTTGCAGTAATCCAGCTAGAGGAGACAAAGGCATGAACCAACCTTTCAGCAGATCTGTATAGGGTATTCAAAACCTCCTTCCTCTTGTTGGTGATCCTTCTAGTGATGTATCCTAGGAATTCACTTTCCCCCCTGCCTGTTCACACTGTTTGCTCATTTTATAATCATCTAACATAATCTGTACCCCCAAATCTTTTTCTTCTGTAGTGCTGACTAACACTGTACCCCCAATGTTGTACTCTTTAGGGGATTATTTTTCCCCAGGTGCATTATTTTACATTTAAAATCATTGAACTGCAGTCCCCACTGCTTTGATCAATCTTCTAGCAATGCCAAATCATGTTCCATGTTACAGACACCTCCAGGGATATCAACTCTATTACACAGCTTTGTGTCATCAGAAAAAAGACATACCTTGCCCAACAAACCTTTAGTTATACCACTTACATAGAGATTAAATAGAACAGGGCCCAGTACAGAGCCTTGTGGAATACCACTAGTGACTCATCTCTGTTCCAAGTGAACCCCATTTACAACCACACTTTGGTATCCTTTAACTTCTTCAGCCCCCCTTCCTGACCAGAGCACTTTTTGCGACTCTGCACTGCGTCTCTTTAACTGACAATTGCGCGGCTGTGCAACATTACACTGAAACAAAATCAACGTGCTTTTTTTCCCACAAATAGAGCTTTCTTTTGGTGGTATTTGATCGCCTCTGCGGTTTTTATTTTTTGTGCTATAAACAAAAAAAGAGCGACAATTTTGAAAAAAAGCTATTTTTTTAGGTTTTGCTATAATAATTATCCCCCAAAAAGGTATAAAAAAACTTTTTTTTTCCTCAGTTTAGGCCAATATGTATTCTTCAACATATTTTTGGTAAAAAAAAAAATCGCAATAATGATTGATTTGAACAAAATTTATAGCATCTACAAAATAGGGGATAGATTTATAGCATTTTTATTATTAATTTTTTTTTTTAATTAGTAATGGTGGTGTTCTGCAATTTTTATTGTGACTACAACATTATGGCGGACAAATTGGACACTTTTGACACTATTTTGGGACCATTGTCATTTATACAGCGATCAGTGCTATAAAAATGCATTAATTACTGTGTAGATGACACTGGCAGTGAAGGGGTTAACCACTAGGGGGCGGTGAAGGGGTTAAAAGGGTTGTAAAGACAATTTAAAAAAAAAATAACAAACATGTTATACTTACCTCCACTGTGCAGCTCATTTTGCACAGAGTGGCCCCGGACCTGGTCTTCTGGGGTCCCTCTGCGGCTGTCTCAGTTCCTCCGCGCATGAACTAATCACCTTCATGCAAGCACTCTTGCATGGTGGTTAGTTCTTGTGGGCGTGCTTCCGTGATACAGCCGGGGGCTATAGCCGCTCACTGTATCACTCGGCCCCGGCGCATCGCATCATTGGATGTGATTGACAGCAGCGCGAGCCAATGTCTGTGCTGCTTTCAATCCATTCACTCTAGCCAATCAATGGCCAGGCTGAGCGGCGAAGAGGACATCGGGGGTGAGAGCAGCAGGTGAACGGGCTCAGGTAAGTAAAACGGGGGGGCTGGGGAGCCGGTATTGTCGGATGTTTTTTCACCTTATTGCATCCTATGCAAAAAACACAAACCTTTACAACCGCTTTAAGTGTGTCCTAGGGAGTGATTCTAACTGGGGGGAGCTACACCTCACATGACAGTGATCACTGCTCTCAATGACAGAGAGCAGTGATCTCTGTCCTGTCACTGTCACAGAGCATCTCCCCATTCTACGTCTCAGTGACACGATCGCACCCGGTGGACATTGAGTTTGTGGGACCCATGGTCATGGTCATGAAGTCCGTGGCAGGTACGCGCACCCGCAGCACTGCTTCATAAAGGGGACGTACCTGTACGCCATTTTGCCCACCAGTGCCATTCTGCCAATGTTAATCGGTGTACGCTGGTAGGCAAGCGGTTAACCAACCGGATATCCACTGAAGGTTAAAGGTGAAGTCCTAGCTTGTACAACTTTTGTATTAGATCATTATGTGGAACTGTATTAAATGCCTTACTGAAACCAAGATATGCTATGTCCACAGAATCACCCTGGTCCAAAACATTGGTAATATAGTAAAAAAATTCAATCAGATTAGTCTGACATGATCTGCCCTCAGTAAAGCCATGCTGCTTTGGATCCAGCAAGTTGTGTATTTTTAGGTGATCAGGGATCATTCTTTTCAGGAGTGATTCCATTAACTTGACTACAACTGATGTTAAACTGACTGACCTTTAATTTCCAGCTTCCACCTTGCTAGGTGCCATATTAGCCACCGCTGTATCCTGGCCTAGGCCAACAAGGCCTAGGCCTAGGGCAGCACTTTGCAGGGGGGCAGCATGGAAAGAGTCCCCGCCGGCTTGCACTACACTGTTAGTGTATCGCCAGTCTTATGGGGTGGACTGGGCTGAGAGCCAACTTAGTCTAGTGCCCCCATAAAGCGGCCGCACTACTTCCGATATGCGGGCGGCTGGCATTCTGCAACTGTGGGGGGGGGGGGGGGGGGGCGAAGCTGCTTCTAATTTTGACTGTCCTATCATCCTGGACCACAAATCTTTCTCACTGTGCTATATGTTTTCTGCTGCACCTTGGTTATATCTTCTTAGTCCTCTCCATAAAATTATCAGAAATTTGTGCTTAAAGTACCACTATAGGCAACACTTCTTTTTTTATTTTGGATAGAGTAAAGGAGGGTTATAGCCCCTGTCAGTTTATTTTTTACCATCCCTGTCCCATTGCAGACATTTCTTTCCCCTCCCTGCCTCATAGCCAAACAGGAAGTTAGAGGAAATCTATGCAAATTAAGGGAATCCATTGTCCCCCCCTCCCTCCCAGGCCCTCAGAACTAGTGCCTGCACTCGAAAATTTCAGGACAGGTCTTAAACAGCAAGGGGTATGGCCTTGACAGGAAGGGGTGGGTCATATTTAAATTAGAGGGTACATGGCTTTAGTCAGGTCTAGGGCAGCACAAAACCTAAATACACTACTGCTGCCTGCCAGTCATGGGGAACGTCTCCTGTTAAGAGATTGAATAAAAAGATCCATTAATGGTCGGCTATTCGTTTGTTGGACAGAGTCAAGTGAGTCAGCAGTGCAATGTCTAGGGGCAGGGCAATGGATGGGAGGCCAGCTTGGGATTGAACAATTATCAGTGAAATAGAAGGACACATATGTGAGAGTAGGCAAAGCTGCACACCCCAAAAAAGGGAAAAAAATGGGACAGTTCCCCAAGGGTTTTTTTTTAGCAGCAAGGTGATTAAATTGTAGAAGATTTGTTTTTTTTTAAAGCCAGTTGTTTACATTACATTATAACAATGCCATCGATATAAATACCGCATACCTGAGAATGCACAATATATATGTAAAAAGCTGCATAAATTGATGGCGCTATATAAGTACAGTGGTCCCTTGGATTACAAGCATAATTCATTCCAAAAGAATGCTTGTAATCCAAAGCACTCGTATATCAAAGTGAGTTTCCCCATAGGAGCCAATGGGAGTTAACTAGTTCCACAGTGACTGCTATTGTATACAGTACTGCATGTGGCCAGAGGTTGGGGGCGCCAGAGACACTTGGAAACCAAGTGTCACTGTCGCCTCTGCATCTGGCCAAATGCAGTACTGCACAGCCCATTGGCTTGAATCTTGTGAGACAATGCAAGCCAGGATTTTTTTTAAATAATAGCCCATAAACCTCATTACTCACAATTCGAGGTACTGTACCTGAAATAAATACAATATAAATATGCATATGCCATACCTGTGGTATGAATATATGTGCAAGGTAACAACCACAGAATGCCTTGCATTATTTTCAATGAATGCAAACCATTCTTTGGTTGGATAAGGTGGGGTGGTGGAATCACAACCTCTACATCATCCAATCAGAGAACGCCTAATGCCGTGTACACACGGCTGGACTTTTCGTCAGCAAAGGTCTGACAGAACGAATCCGTCTGACAATTCGACCGTGTGTGGTCTTCATCGGACCTTTGCTGTCTAAAAATCGAAAGGTCTTTAGATTTAGAACATGTTTCAAATCTTTCCGACGGACTCAAGTCTGGTCGAAAAATCTGTTTGTCTGTATGCTAGTCTGATAGACGAAAACCGACGCGAGGGCAGCTATTGGTTACTGGCTATGAATTTCCTTATTCTAGTCCGGTCGTACATCATCACGGTCGAATCTGTCAGACTTTGGTGTGATTGCATGTGGCCAAGTCCGTTCGTTTGGAAGTCCGCTAAAAGTCAGTCGGGAAGACCGACGGACCTAGTCTGCCGGAAAAAGTCCGGTCGTGTGTACGCGGCATTACATCCATTGAGAAAAATGCAAGGCTTTCAGTAACTGGCACCTGGCAAATGAGTGACTTCCTGTGTTCACTATGCAGAAGAGCAGCCACTCAGCACAGTACCCAGAAGAGAGCAGTGACCACTGTAGTAATGGTAACGGTAACTAGAACGGTGATTGTCACCTTCTATGGAAACCACATGTGTAGCATATGCATACTCCAAGCTGGACCTATGCATACACCAAGTTGGCCTTTATTTTTTGCATAACAGACTGTACAATGAAATTACAATCCAATCCAAACAATCAAGTTCCAGATATATATTTTACAAGGAGATGAAAGTGATTGGTGGCAATAATAAATTGATAACAGATCAGACACTTTAATATATGAAGGCTGTTAGGCATATGAAGACATAAAAAATTAAAAAGACCAATTTGAGACATGGTAATGAGTCACACAACCAGAAAACATGTTGTCTTTTGGAAATTTCCTTCTTTTTTTTTTTCCTCAAGCTTGTTAATGACAAATCTTTACAACATTGTAGCTAAGAAAATGGTGATTATACATTACACCATAATTGATACTATTCCAAAAAAGTTAAACAAACACAAACACACAGTGTCTTATCAATGCAGCTTCGCAAAGGAGAGTAACTCAATATTACTAACATTAACCACTTTCAGACCGGACCATTTTGCTGGTAAATGACCAGAGGTCTTTTTACACTTTGGCACTGCGCTGCTTTAACTGGTAATTGCGCGGTCATGCAATGTTGTACCCAAACAAAATTTGCGTCCTTTTCTTCCCACAAATAGAGCTTTCTTTTGATGGTATTTGATTGCCTCTGCGATTTTTATTTTTTGCGATATAAACGTAAAAAGACCGCAAATTTTGAAAAAAAATGATATTTTCTACTTTTTGTTATTAGAAAAATCCAATAAACTCAATTTTAGTCATACATTTAGGCCAAAATGTATTCAGCCACATGTCTTTGGTAAAAAAAAAGTCAATAATTGTATATTTATTGGTTTGCGCAAAAGTTGTCACATCTACAAACTAAGGTACGTTTTCTGGAATTTACGCAGCTTTTAGTTTACGACTGCCTATCTCATTTCTTGAGGTGCTAAAATGGCAGGGCAGTACAAAACCCCCCCAAATGACCCCATTTTGGAAAGTAGACCCCCTAAGGAAATTGATAAGAGGCATGTTGAGCCCATTGAATATTTTATTTTTTTGCCTCAAGCGATTGAATAATGACAAAAAAAAAATTTTTTTTTTTTTTTTACACAAAGTTGTCACTAAATGATATATTGCTCACACATGCTATGGGCGTATGTGAAATGACACCCCAAAATAAATTCTGCTGCTTCTCCTGAGTACGGGGATACCACATATGTGGGACTTTTTGGGAGCCTAGCCGCGTACGGGGCCCCGAAAACCAAGCACCGCCTTCAGGCTTTCTAAGGGCGTAAATTTTTGAGTTCACTTCTCACTACCTATTACAGTTTTGAAGGCCATAAAATGCCAAGATGGCACAAAACCCCCACAAATGACCCCATTTTAGAAAGTAGACACCCCAAGCTATTTGCTGAGAGGCATGTTGAGTTCATGGAATATTTTATATTTTGCCACAAGTTGCGGGAAAATTACAAACTTTTTTTTTTTTTTTTTTTTTTTCACAAAGTTGTCACTAAATGATATATTGCTCACACATGCCATGGGCATATGTGAAATGACACCCCAAAATAAATTCTGCTGCTTCTCCTGAGTACGGGGATACCACATATGTGGGACTTTTTGGGAGCCTAGCCGCGTACGGGGCCCCGAAAACCAAGCACCGCCTTCAGGCTTTCTAAGGGCGTAAATATTTGACTTCACTCCTCACTACCTATTACAGTTTTGAAGGCCATAAAATGCCAAGATGGCACAAAACCCCCACAAATGACCCCATTTTAGAAAGTAGACACCCCAAGCTATTTGCTGAGAGGCATGTTGAGTCCATGGAATATTTTATATTTTGCCACAAGTTGCGGGAAAATTACAAACTTTTTTTTTTTTTTTTTTTTTTTCACAAAGTTGTCACTAAATGATATATTGCTCACGCATGCCATGGGCATATGTGAAATGACACCCCAAAATAAATTCTGCTGCTTCTCCTGAGTACGGGGATACCACATATGTGGGACTTTTTGGGAGCCTAGCCGCGTACGGGGCCCCGAAAACCAAGCACCGCCTTCAGGCTTTCTAAGGGCGTTACAGTTTTGAAGGCCATAAAATGCCAAGATGGCACAAACCCCCCCCAAATGACCCCATTTTGGAAAGTAGACACCCCTAAATTTAGGGGTACACTAGTGAGACTAGGTAATAAATGGCGGGTGCCCTGAAACTATAAAAAAATAACTAACCAACCAGCGTCACCTGTAACAGTTATATGGTGATCACTGGTGAAAGGGTTAACTAGGGGGCAATCAGGGGGCTTTATGCGGTAGTATATGGGGGTCCCTGGCGCTATAAAAAGCTGCGGCGAACCTAAATACCTACTTGCCTAACTAGCGTCACCTGTGACACTAATACAGCGATCAGAAAAACGATCGCTTATTAGGCTGGGTTCACACTGGAGCGATGCGGGAACGCCACGAATGCGCGGCGGGTTCCCGCATCGCATGCCTCCCGGCGGCAGTTCACACTGCCCTATGCGAACTGCTGGGAGTGTCAGTGAAATGTTACTGACACCCCCAGATCAGTTCGCATATCGCAGTGCGATCTGCAAACTCGGATCGCATGGTGTGAACACCCATGCGATCCGATTCTGCTGCGGGCCAAAAAAAGGGTCCCGTGCGAATTTGCGGCGGGTGCGGCGGGTGTGGCGGGTGCGGCGAATGGCTGAACTCGAATCGCACAGAGATCGGATGTGATTTGCACTGCAGTGCGAATCACATCCGTTCTCAAACCGCTGCAATCTGAACCCAGCCTTAGTGACACTGGCGACGGGGGGTGATCACGGGGTTAAACCTTTATTGGGGGGGTTAGGGGGGTACCTTAGAACTAAAGGGGGCTAACCCTAACTGCCCTAACAGTTATTAGTCACAAATGACACCCGCCGGGTGATCAGGGGGTTAAACCTTTATTAGGTAATAAATGGCGGGTGCCCTGAAACTATAAAAAAATAACTAACCAACCAGCGTCACCTGTAACAGTTATATGGTGATCACTGGTGAAAGGGTTAACTAGGGGGCAATCAGGGGGCTTTATGCGGTAGTATATGGGGGTCCCTGGCGCTATAAAAAGCTGCGGCGAACCTAAATACCTACCTGCCTAACTAGCGTCACCTGGGACACTAATACGGCGATCAGAAAAATGATCGCTTATTAGGCTGGGTTCACACTGGAGCGATGCGGAAACGCCGCGA
Source organism: Lithobates pipiens (assembly GCF_037356315.1). Classification (NCBI taxonomy): domain Eukaryota; kingdom Metazoa; phylum Chordata; class Amphibia; order Anura; family Ranidae; genus Lithobates; species Lithobates pipiens. Next base: position 108,077,446 of record NW_027507748.1, read on the forward strand.
ATCCGCGGCGGGTTCCCGCATCGCATGCCTCCCGGCGGCAGTTCACACTGCCCTATGCGAACTGCTGGGAGTGTCAGTGAAATGTTACTGACACCCCCAGATCAGTTCGCATATCGCAGTGCGATCTGCAAACTCGGATCGCATGGTGTGAACACCCATGCGATCCGATTCTGCTGCGGGCCAAAAAAAGGGTCCCGTGCGAATTTGCGGCGGGTGCGGCGGGTGTGGCGGGTGCGGCGGGTGCGGCGAATGGCTGAACTCGAATCGCACAGAGATCGGATGTGATTTGCACTGCAGTGCGGTGCGAATCACATTCGTTCTCATAAACCGCTGCAATGTGAACCCAGCCTTAGTGACACTGGCGACGGGGGGTGATCACGGGGTTAAACCTTTATTGGGGGGGTTAGGGGGGTACATTAGAACTAAAGGGGGCTAACTCTAACTGCCCTAACAGTTATTACAGTCACAAATGACACCAATGCAAAAAAAAAAAAAAAAAAAAAAAAAATGACATTGGTGTCACTGTGACTGGGGGGCAGGGGTAATTGGGGGGGTGATCGGGGGGTAAAGGGGGGGTGTGAGTGTGCCTGGCATGTTCTACTGTGTGTGGGATGTGTTGGTGCAACTCACTGATCCGCTCTCCTCCGTGTCGGAACGAAAAATACCGACACGGAGGAGAGAATACATCACTTCCTCTCCTGTGTTTACATTACAGGAGAGGAAGTGATGTCACCGGGGATTTCTATTCGTCGGGAGCGATCGCGAGGGGGTGGCCATGAATGAATGGCCGTCCCCTCGTCCGGGATCGCTCCCGAACGAAAACCGACCGCCGCAGGCACCGGGCGGGGGCCCGATCGGGCCCCCGACCCGCGGGAGGCAAATCACGTACATGTACGTGCTTATGCCTGCCCGTGCCATTCTGCCGACGTACATCGGCGTTAGGCGGTCGGCAAGTGGTTAAGGGCTCATTTACATATCGCCGTTCTAGAGCCTTTTGTTATCTCATGCACATACGTGTGTTGTAGAATGCATTGATTGTGTTATGGTAGCCCAATCATTTTTGAAAAGGATGCCAATAACGAAGAATGGACAAACAACAGACATGCAGGATTTTTCCCAAGCCAGAAAATATCACCGCAATCAGCTAATGCACGGATAAAACATGTTAACGTGCAATGCACATTACCGTAATGCACTGCAGTGCAAAACATTTTTTTCTGCTCAAGTGCTGTAGATTCTTGGATGAAAGTTGTGTGAATCTGGAGTGAAAAATAGATCCCTAAGAGAGTAATTATTAATGAAATCATCCCATCAGCTGCCGATTATATAACTTAACCACTTAAGGACCGCCGCATGGCAATGTACGTTGGCGCAATGGCAACGACAGGCACAAGCACATACATGTACGTGCTCGCCTTCCAGCAGGTGGGGGGTCCGATCGGACCCCCTCCCGCTAGATGCGGTGGTCCGTTTTGCTGCAGGAGCGATCCGGGATGAGGGGATGGCCGTTGGTTTCTGGCCATCCCCTCTCGATCGCTCCTGGCGAATGAGAAGCTTCCCCGCTGTGTATAGTAAACACAGGCAGGGAGGAAGTGATGTCATTCTCCTCGGGGCGGTCTTTTTGACCGGACTGCGAGGAGAACACAGAAAGTAGTGCACCAAACACTACACTGACATGTAGGTACGCATAGGCACACAAATCCCCCCCCCCCATCTCCCCCTGCCCCCCCTCCCAGTCACAGTGTCACTGATTGCAGTGATCATTTATTTACTGATCACTGCATTTAGTGTCAGTTGTGACAGTAAAAACTGTCAGGACAGTTAGTGTTAGGTCCAGGGTAGCCCCCCCCATAAAGGTTTAACCCCCTGATTGCCCCTAGAGTTAACCCTTTCACCCCCTTTTGCCGGTGTCACTAAGCGATCGTTTTTCTGATCGCTGCATTAGTGTCACTAGTGCCGCTAGGTAGCTAGTTATTTTTTTAGGTTCACCACCAGGTTTTTATAGCGCTAGGTACCCCCATATACTACCCAATAATGGTTTTAACCCCCTGATTGCCCCTAGAGTTAACCCTTTCACCAGCGATCACCGTATAAGTGCCACTGGTGACGCTGGTTAGCCAGTTAATTATTTAGGTTCCCCGTCAGGTTTTTATATAGCGCCAGGGACCCCCATATATTACCTAATAAAGATTTTAACCCCCTGATTGCCCCTAGTTAACTCTTTCACCAGTGATCACCGTATAAGTGTTACGGGTGACTCTGGTTAGTTAGTTTGCTTTTTATAGCATCAGGGCACCCACCATTTATTACCCAATAAAGGTTTAACCCTCTGATCACCCGGCGGGTGATATCAATTAGGTTTTAGGGTCAGGGTGTGCGTCGCCCCAGGCAGCGCCAGGTTAGTGCCAGTACTGCTAACACCCACGCGCAAAGCATACACCTCCCGTAGTGGTGTAGTATCTGAACAGATCAATATCTGATCTGATCAGATCTATACTAGCGTCCCCAGCCAACGCATTGTTAGCAGGATCAGCCCAGATACCTGCTAGCACCTGCGTTTTGCCCCTCCGCCCAGCCCACCCAAGTGCAGTATCGATCGATCACTGTCACTTACAAAACACTAAACACATAACTGCAGCGTTCGCAGAGTCAGGCCTGATCCCTGCGATCGCTAACAGTTTTTTTTGGTAGCGTTTTATATTTAAATCCTGAAGGCAGTGCTTGGTTTTCGGGGTCCCGTACGTGGCTAGGCTCCCAAAAAGTCCCCCACATGTGGTATCCCCATACTCGGGAGAAGCAGCAGAATTTATTTTGGGTTGTAATTTCACTTATGCCCATAGCATGTGTGAGCAATATATCATTTAGTGACAACTTTGTGCAAAAAAAAATTTTTTTATATTCCTGCAACTTGTGGCAAAATATAAAATATTTCATGGACTCAACATGCCTCTCAGTAAATAGCTTGGGGTGTCTACTTTCCAAAATGGGGTCATTCGGGGGGGGGGGGGGGGGTTGTGCTATTTTGGCCTTTTTATGGCCTTCGAAACTATGATAGGTAGTGAGGAGTGAAATCAAATATTTGCACCCTTAGAAATCCTGAAGGCAGTGATTGGTTTTCGGGGTCCCGTACGCGGCTAGACTCCCAAAAAGTCCCACATATTTGGTATCCTCGTACTCAGGAATAGTATCTCTCTGGATTTAGAAAGATGGAAGAATCTGGCATTTTCTTGGTTTGGTAGATGCAATGTCTTAAAGATGAACGTTATGCCACGATTGCTCTACCTCTTACAGACACTGCCGGTAAGGATACCGCGTAGCTTCTTTAGTAAGTTACGTTCCCTCTTCATTAAGTACGTCTGGCAGGGTAAGCCAGCGCGGCTTAAGGGTTCGCTATTACAGAGACCGAAACTCAGAGGGGGGGTTGGCCTTCCCAACCCGCCCTGTATCACACAGCAGTCCATATGAATAGAGTTGTGGACTGGTGCAGACATTCACCCCAAAAATTGTGGGTACGACTAGAGCAGGAATCGATGTCGATTCCCCTGGCAGGACTACCCTGGAGTGGGTCGCGATTTTCCAGATTCTCTTCGCCGCATCCTTTAATCGAACCCACCATGCAAGCACTCCACACATATTTCAGAATTGCAGGGACGGTCAGCTCTCCATCTCTGTTAATGCCCATAATCGGACACCCGGACTTCCCACCAGGAGTATTGGACGGATCCTTTAGACTCCGATCAGAGCTTGGTCAGAGCCTCCACTTTTCTCGGCCCCTCGGAGTGGGTTAACCCGGCAAGCATATATCCTGTCCTTAATTCTTCAATTCTGGGGAAATGGAAGATTTCACAACTTGCACACTTCCTCTGATCCCTCCCAGACAGCGGCTGCTTTGGCAGACAACAGACTCCCTTCGAGGGCTTGTGTCTGGGTGAGGGGCCCATACGGGGGTCTCTTTCTCACTCCTATAATATCTTACTCGCTCACGCATCGCAAGCTGACCCTCCCTACTTGAGGAAGTGGGAAGGGGATCTCCATACCACATTCACGGAAGATCAAAAAAAAACGTATCCTCCTGTTTGCGCACAAATCATCCATGTGTAGCAAATATCAGGAGATAACCTACAAGATTGTGACGCGATGGTACAGGACCCCATCAGCCCCCTACAGGCCTTAGCCCCCTATGTTGGAGATGTGGCACCCACACTGGCACACTGCTCCACATTTTCTGGGAGTGCCCAGACCTGGCCCAGTTCTGGAGACAGGTCTTGCAGATCATTCACAAAATCACAGATATCTCCCTTCAGGATAATCCAGCAGCAATATTCTTAAACCTAACCCCAATGTCCCCTCTTGTTTACCTGCTGCTTCCTTTTTCTATGTTCTTTGTCTCTATCTCTTCTTCTCCTCCTTATGTTAACCACTTGCCGCCCGCCCTATAGGCAATTGACGGTGACAAAGTGGTTGCATAATCCTGATCGGACGTCATATGACGTGATCAGGATTATGAGCCGATGCGCGCCCCCGGGGGCGCGGATCGCGGCGATCGTTGTTGCGGGGTGTCAGTCTGACACCCGGCAACTACGATCTCAGTAAAGAGTCTCCAACGGAGACTCTTTACCATGTGATCAGCCATGTCCAATCACGGCTGATCACAGTGTAAATAGGAAGAGCCGGTGATCGACTTTTCCTCACTCGCGTCTGTCAGACGCGAGTAGAGGAGAGCCGATCGGCTGCTCCTCTGACAGAGGGGTCTGTGCTGATGGATTATCAGCACAGCCTTGCCGAGGATGCCCACACTGGACCACCAGGGAAGCCACCAGACCACCAGGGATGCCCAGCAAATGGTAATCCTCCCTAGACCACCAGGGATGCCAGTCAGTGCCACAATGGATGCCAATCAGTGCCCATAATGGATGCCAATCAGTGCCCACAATGGGCATCACTGATTGGCATGCATTATTGTTTGGCACTGATTGGCATCCATTAGTACAGTATAACACCAATGCCGCCTATGAGTGCCCACCTGTGCCGCCTATCAGTGCCCACCTGTGCCACCTATCAGTGCCCATCCGTGCCCATCTGTGCCGCCTATCCATGCCCATCTGTGCCACCTATCCATGCCCATCTGTGCCGCCCATCCATGCCCATCCATGCCAATCCGTGCCAGCTATCAGTGCCAATTTGTGCCACCTATCAGTGCCCATCTGTGTTGCCCATCAGTGCCACCCATCCGTGTCGCCCATCAGTGCCGCCTATCAGTGCCACATATCAGTATCCATCAATGCCACCTCATCAGGGCCACTTCATTGGTGCCACATCATTGGTGCCCATCAGTGCCGCCTTATCAGTGCCCATCAGTGTAGCCCCATCAGTGCCCATCAGTGAAGGAGAAAACGTACTTATTTACAAAGTTTTGAAACTGAAACAAAAAAAAAATTTTCTTTCAAAATTTTCGGTATTTTTTATTTGTAGCGCAAAAAATAAAAACCGTAGAGGTGATCAAATACCACCAAAAGAAAGCTCTATTTGTGGGGAAAAAAATGATAAAAATTTCATTTGGGTACAGTGTAGCATGACCACGCAATTGTCATTCAAAGTGCGACAGCGCTGAAAGCTCAAAATTGGTCTGGGCAGGAAGGTGTTTAAGTGCCCTGTATTGAAGTGGTTAAAATACCCTTAGAGTGCGGGAAACCTCTGGCACTACACCGCAAATCCAGTCCTATGGGCTATATACCACAATGGGTGCATTTTCCAAATTTAAGCCCACACGTAATGATGGGTCATGGCCTGCCACAAAGGGACAGTATTACCCCAATTTACAGATGGTCTACCCCCCCTTAATGTCCTACTCTACCACATGACACAGGTCCAATGGGCCCCCCCTTTTTTTTTTCTCTCTGGGGGGAGGGGGCTGAGGAGGGGTTTGATACAAGGCCTGGATTTACTACAAAAATCATAAGGTGGGGGAAATGAGAATGTTCGACTTCCAGAATGTCACAAGTGAGTGATAGTCCTGTGACTATTGGTCTTGTCATATATTAATTACGGACATCAATGATATACTGTCTCTTTGGTCTGGCACCAAATTTTTGTTGGTGAATCAATGTGTTATGAAACTGCATTATATGTACCGCATTCCTTAAATAAAGATAAAAAAAAAAAAAGAAAGCTCTATTTGTGGGAAGAAAAGGACGCAAATTTCGTTTGGGTACAACATTGCATGACCGCGAAATTACCAGTTAAAGCAGTGCAGTGGGAAATTGTAAAAAGACCTCTGGTCCTTAGGCTGACAATTGGTCCGGGGGGCTGAAGTGGTTAAAACCAGTTCTAGATCTCATAAAGTGAGAAGTCCTAACACAATAAGTGAATATTTATCGTGCAAATTAGCAACAAAATCAGGTCACCCTTTAAGCAAAGTATATGCAATGACTTTCTGCACGCCCTGTGCCTGTAATCCTGTGCAGCCAATTGTGGTAGATTCGCATAGTCTGAGATAGATTTCACACTAAACAAATGAGTAATTGAGAAATGATCATGGACTTTAGAGCACCAGAGAGAGGGATTTATGAATCAACCTGTAACCCTGTAGTAAATATGTCTCAAAATCCGTGTCACTGCTCCTGTTTAGCATTATCTTTGAGGCAGAATTGATAAATGTCCCCCCAGCTAGATTCTTAAGCCATGCCAGTAATTTTTTTTAAGTTTACAAGTTTAAAAGAGAAGTATGGGAATCAGTTTTTTTCTTGAATCATACTTGCCTAGCTGGATGCAGCATCGGTGGTATGCTGATGCCTTAAGAGTTCCCTTCAAATGGGACTAAGGGGCCAACCCAACCCCTAAAAATCAACCCCACACCATCCTCTCCAGTTTCCACTTCCAGCTCCAACAGCGGCCTAAGGACAGGCGGATCGGGGGCCCCCCGAGGACCGGCGAACCTCACATACATCCAGGGACTGCTACCCGGGACAGTCCCAGTGGTCTAATGGCATAGTGCAGAGCACCCCCATCCTCACCAGCCAGAAGAAGGGCCGGCTGCTGGGCAGTGTGAACATCTATGAAAGGAGGTACCGGGCATAACACACTTACCCACAGACTGTCACAAGGGGTGCACAGAAAGTACTGCAGACAGGGCTAGGTAACCCCCCCCCCATTTCATCCTCCCTCTCTCATCCTCCATCTCTCTCATCCTTCCCCCTCTCTCCTCTTCCCCCCATCACCCTCAACTCTCTCTCATCCTCAACCCCCCTTTCACTCCCTTTTCATTCTCAACCCCCTCTCTCATCCTCAACCTACCCTCTCTCACTCTCCCCCCTCATTCTTATCCTCAACCCCCTCTCTCTTATCCCCAATCCCCCCTCTCTAATCCTCCCCTCTTTCTCATCCCCAATCCCCCTCTCTCATCCCCAATCCCCCCCTCTCTCTCATCCCCAATCCCCCCTCTTTCATCCTCAATCCCTCCTCACCCCCCTTTCATCTCCAATCCCCATCTCTCTCGTTCCCCACCCCCCCTTTATCATCCTCCCCCTTTCTGCCCAATTCCCCTCTCTCTTTCTCATCCTCCATCCCACCTCTCTCTCTCTCTCTCTCACCCCCAATCCCCCCTCTCTCTCATCCCCAAACCCTCCTCTCTCTCTCATCCCCAAACCCCCCTCTCTCTCATCCTCAATCCCCCCTCTCTCTCATCCCTAACCCTCTCTCTCTTGTCCCCAATCCTCTCACTCTCTCACCCCCAGTCCCCTCTCTATCATCCCAGTCCCCCCTCTCTCTCATCCCCAATACCCTCTCTTTCATCCCCAACCCCCCCCTCTCTCTCACCCCCAATTCCCCCTTCTCCCTCTCTCATCACCAACCCCCCCTCTCTCTCTCTTACATCCCCAATCCCCTCTCTCTCTCTCACCCCCCTCTCTCTTTTACCCCCAATCCTCTCTCTCTCTCTCTCATCCCCATTTCCTCTCTTTCTCATCCCCAAACCCCCTCCTCTCTCTCTCATCCCCAATCCCCCCTCTCTCTCTCATCCCCAATCCCCCCTCTCCATCTCATCCCCAATTGCCCCTCTCTGTTAGCAGCTTTTTTTTTGGGGGGGGGGCGCAAGTAGCTGGTCTTGCCTAGGGGGCAAAATAGTCTAGCACTAGCCCTGCCCATAGACACACTTCTAAACCTTGTGGATAGCTTTCCCAGAAGTGTTGAAGCTGTTATAGCTGTAAAGGGTGGGCCAACTCAATATTGGACTAAGGCTGGGATGCCATTAAAGTTCATGTGTGTGTAAAGGCAGGCGTCCCAATCAGTGTTGCCAACTTGTGTAGAAACAGAACGAAACTCTGGATAGCCGCACTCCGGATTGTGTAAAAATGAGATGCCTTTATTTCTTCAAAATGCAAGTGCAAAACTTCATTGAACAAAACGTCACAGCAAAAAGGGAACAAAAAAGGATTTTTGAATAAAATAGCTAACGCGTTTCACGCTACAAACAGCGCTTACTCATAGCTCAGTGTTGCCAACTTACCAGATTGAAATTTAACTGACATGACAACCAAAGTTTACTGGCACAGACAAGTTTTCACTGGCATTTCCAAAAGTTGCAAAATTACAGTTTTAGGTGCAAATTTCAGTATTTAAGCTACAAACAATAAAATCAGTGGTGGCACGTTCATGAGGGGCGCAGAGGTGCCGCCCCCCTAATCCATGCGCCCAGCCCCTAATCCACATGCAGGGCGCTGGACACATGGATTCCAATGTGTTTTTCTTTTTTTCGAAGCACATGAGATGGAGGCTCTATTTGGCTTCAAAAAGGGTGGGCTGGGGCACAGAGAACATCCATGTGACAACAGCAAATTAATATTCGGTACTGTCTTCCTGATTCTCCTCTCGGCCAATAAGGAAGTGGGTCATGAGACCCTTCCGGTAAATCAGGAAGCAGGTCCTGAGTCTCGATTGGCCAAGAGGAAAAACTACCATATTGGCCACCAAGGAGGGAGTCGCCGAGGAAGAGGAGACAAAGGGGAAGCCGCTGAGGAGGAGCAGCTGCTCCCAACCTAGATGGGGTATGTGTGGGACTGATGGGCAGACAAGCGAGTGACAGGGAGGTGGGGGGGGGGTGGTTGGTTTGCCGCCCCCCCCCCCCTCAAAAAATGGAGTACCAGCAGCCACTGAAAACAATATGTAATTAGCAAAGCGATTTAACCTCCCTAGCGGTATGATTATTTCAGATTTTAGCTGCTGAAAGCGGTACCATTATTTTGCATAGAATTTGGCGTTTTATATTGTAGGCCTGTAATCCCTTAGGAATAACTCACTTAAATCTGTCCAAACCAGAGTCTAGCAGACATCCTGGGTATGATAAGATTGGAAAAATGAAATCATAAATTATAATATAATAAGTAACTATAAATATTTATACCAAATAATAATATAACAATAATAAAAAATGATTCAATAATGTAATCAAATCAAAAACACTGAAATTTGCTCAGTTGCAGAATTGTCACTGTCATTACTTTTCAGTGTTTAATGACGGATCTCCCCACAAAACGCTATCGCTCAATCCTGCGAGTGATTCCAATTTATTATCACTGTTTTCTAGCAGGACTAAAATCACTTTTGATGTAAAGGGACAGTTTTGGTTGCTATGGACAATCTCCAGTTGCCAGGCAGAAAGAACAGTTTTTACAATATTAAACTGCATGCAGGACACTGGAGAAACCACTAGGGACAAAGGTGAAATAATTACATACAGCAATGTAATCTATAAGATTACATTATACTGTATGTAATGTGTGTGTTTTACTTTTTGAATTTGGCACCGCTCTCCATCCCCGTGCGTCGCAACGCTCGCAGGGAACGGAGCCCGGCGATGTGATAGATCGAGCGGAGGACAGCTCGCTCGCACTGCGGGGAGACATCGCTGGATCCAGGGGACAAGGCATGTAACCTCTTCCTGGATCCAGCGATGCGGTCCCGAGTCTGGCTGGGGGTTACCGCTAATGGTACTGGCCAGACCCAGGAATACAGCCAGGGGGGTTAAGGCAGATATTAAGGTTAGAAAAAATTCTTATGTTTTTAAAATAGCAAGGGTGGGGTTATTATAACCCATCATTTTTTGTCACCTATGCCCAGAGAGAGAGAGACTGCTTTGCTTTTGCCCCCACAGCAAGAGCCAAGAGAGCCACTCTCAGCGACTGTCAGGGCTGGGCTCAGCTTCTCTGAGCTGGCCGCTCAGCTGTCGGCTAATTGCTAACTCTTATAGCTCCCCGGTAACTCACCTGTTGATGATATCCTGCTTGTCAGTCCTGCCTACCTAAGCCCAGATGATCTCTGCCTTCGCCTTGGTCACATCTCTAGAAACTCTCTCCTGTGTTCCTGTTAAAGACTTGCTTGGCTGACATTCCTTCTGGCTCCAGATCCTGCTTGTTCTAATACTACGCTCATCTCTGGCTCCCTGCTGTTTTGGCTTGTCTGACTATCTGTTCCGAATTATGGCTATGTTTTCACTACGTTTACTCTGTTTATCTTTTTTATTATTATTAAACAAGTGAGATTTAACTGTACTTCTGTCTCAGTCTGATTCATGGTTTCTGACAGTAGGCGAAGGCCATGAATTCAGAAGATGCAGTCAATCTACTTGTTGGTAATATTTTTTCCAGATTGGATGAGCAAGATCACTGCATGGATCAATTTGCCATGGCGTTACAAATGCTCCTGAGTTGCACGGCTCATCTGGAATCTCCCACTGTGGCTGCTGTAGTACAGCCTGTATTTCATTCCAGTCTCTGTGCAGGCACCCGCCTCGAGTATTACCTCTATAAGAGGTATGTCTGGTTCCACTCCACTTCCTTAGTGATTTGGGGGCGATCCAGTCCAATGCAGAGGGTTTCTCAACCAGGTTGAGATATAATTTTAGATGCCACCCCAGGTGTTTCCCACGGACAGAAGCAAAGTAGGTTTCGTGATACCTTTACTTTCTGAGAGAGCCTTGGCCTGGGCAAACCCTCTATGGGAGATGCAAAAACCTGTTGTCTTGAGTTACCCTGAGTTTGTGGCTTAAAAGGGTATTTGATGTTTCCGCATGCTCCACTTCTGCTGCCAATTACCTCATGTGCATCAGACTACGAGAACTGTTGCCGATTACACCATTGAATTCTGTACTCTGGCAGCAGAGGTTGCTTGGAACAATGAGGCCCTCGTAGCTGATTTTTTTGATGGTCTCTCGGATACCATCAAGGATGAGATAGCAGCCTGAGATATGCCTACTGAGCTGGAGAAGTTGATCACGTTTGCCATCTTCTTTGACTCCAGACTCAGAGAAAGATTCTCTTTTAAGGAGCACTTGCGGAAGCCTCCTTTAAATGTCTCCGAGCTTTGCAGTCCCACCCTTGCCTCCCTCACCTCACATGCCTCCTGGTACCGAGTTGGTCAGTGAAGATGAACCCATGCACTTGGGCTTCGCGCCTCTCTCTGTGGATGAGAGAACCCTTAGGAGGAGGCAGAGATTGTACCTTTATTGTGGCAAGGCAGGTCACTTTTTAAAGTCTTGTTCTAACTGTCCAGGGAGTGCCCAAACCTTGAGGTCTTGTCACGGACAGACCTTAGGTGGTGTTGCTTTGTCCCCAGTTATCCAGAAGGATAAACCCCTGGTTTCAGTTACCCTTTCTTGGGCAGAGTCGTCTGTCGAAATACAGGCTCTAATCAACTCTGGGGCTGCAGGCCTGTTCATTGATGCTGCCTTTGTATCAAAGCACTCGATTCTGCTGCAGCTGCGTGACACTCAACTTGCCATTGAGGCTCTTGATGGGAGACCTCTACAGCTTGCCCATGTGAATCATGAGACTGTTCTGTTGTCCATGGCTGTAGGGGCTCTTCACCATGAGTTAATCCAATTCTACGTTATGTGCTCACCCAGGTTTCCGCTGGTTATTGGTTATCCTTGGTTACAGATGCACAACCCCTCTTTTGATTGGCTCCATGCTGAGTTTCTCTCCTGGTTGCCACAATGCAGTAAGACATGCTTCCAGAAGGTAGCCAATGTCCTATGCACTTATTCTCTCTTCTCCCTGTCGGAGGAGTACCGTGATTTTTATTTTAGCGATGTCTTTGACAAAGGTCAAGCCCATAGTTTGCCTCCACACTGGTCGTATGATTGCACAATTGACCTTCAACCTGGTGCCATAACCCCTTGTGGCCGGGTTTACCCTTTGTTGGTCTTGGAGGATAAGGCCATGGAGGAGTATGTTGCAGACACACTTTCTCAAGGTTTCATCTGCAGATCCTAGTCTCCTGCTGGTGCTGGTTTCTTCTTTGTGAAGAAGAAAAGTGTTGAACTAAGACCTTGTATTGATTATAGGGGGTATATATCCTACCTCTGAAAGCGCTCTGAATCCTTGTGGGTCCTTTTTTGCAAGAAATTGTCACCTGCGGAGTGCAATTACGATATTGGTGACAGAGAGCTGTTAGCGATCATTTAAGCCCTGAAAGAATGGAGACATCTCCTCAAATGTACCACTGTACCAGTTCTCTTTCTTACTGACCATGAGAATCTCACATTCTTGTCTGTGGCTAAACGCCTCTCCCCCAGAAGGGAGCGATGGGCTCTTTTCTTGTCTAGTTTCAATTACATTGTCTCATTCTTACCTGGTACTAAGAATGTAAGGACGCTTTGTCAAAACAATTTTTCTCCACTTCCAAGATGGAGTTGGTTACGGTTCCTGTGATTACTCCTGATCATATTCTGGCTATGGTTCGCACCAGTCTCACTTCTCCTTGGGGCGACAAAATTCTTGCTGCTCAGATTCATGCTCCTCCTGAGAAACCTTGTGACTGCTGCTTTGTCCCAGTGAGTCTCCGTACTACCATTCTCCAGACTTACTATTCTGCTGCTGGCCACCCTGGGAGGAATCAACTCTTTTGGGCCATTTCCCAACAATTCTGGTGGCCTAGTCTACATGCTGATGTAACTGCTTTCATAGCTGCCTGTTCCATGTGTGTGCAGAGTAAGGCTCCACAACACCTTCTAGTGGGCCTCTTACAACCCATACCCAATGAAGAGAGTCACTGGACCCACCTGTCTATGGATTTCATTGTGGAGTTACCCAACTCCCAGGGCAACACAGTTATCCTTATGGTGGTTGACCAGTTCTTGAAAATGTCTCGTATTCCACTTAAGAAGTTGCCCACTTCTAAGAAACTGGCTTCCATTTTTGCTCAGGGGATCTTTCACTTACATGGGCTACCCAAGGTGATTGTCTCGGACAGGGGTAGTCAGTTTGTGTCCCGGTTCTGGCTAGCCTTTTGTGCACAGTTGGGAATTCAGCTTGCTTTCTCCTCTGCATATCACCCGTAGTCTAATGGGGCGGCAGAACGAGCCAATCAGTCCTTGGAGCAATTCCTATGTTGCTATATTTCTGACCATCATAACAATTGGTCAGAGCTCTTACCATGGGCAGAGTTTGCTCACAATAGTGCCTTGAATTTTTCTTCCCAATTGTCCCTGTTTATGGTAAACTATGGTTTCCAACCTTCCATGTTGCCTGATTCATTTTTTATGCAGAGAATTCCTGCGTTAGAGGAGCATCTCTGTGGGCTTCGTTCCACTTGGGCACAGGTCCAAAAGGCTTTGCGACATGCTAATGATAGGTACAGACTCCATGCTGACCGCAGACGCCTGCCTGCGCCTTTCCGAATAGGTTGGGGACAGGGTCTGGCTATCATCTCGCAACCTTGGACTTCGTGTTCTCTCTATAAAGTACGCTCCTCGGTTTATTGGGCCGTTCCATATTCTTTGCAGGATTAACTCAGTGGCTTACGCATTAGACCTTCCTTCTAATATGCGTATCTCAAATGTATTTCATATCTCCTTATTAAAAACTTTGGTCTGCAACTGCTTTACCACCTATGAAGGTATGAAGTACAGTCCATTGTTGACTCCCATAAGTTCCGTGGGTGCATACAGTACCTGATGCATTGGAAAGGGTACGGTCTAGAGGAACACTCTTGGGTCTCATCCTTGGACATGCATGCCCCTGTCCTTCTCCGTGATTTGCATAAACATTTTCCCCTCAAGCCTGGTGGTCCTCCGAGGGGGAGGGGTCATTGAAAAGTACTGTCAGGGCCTGTCAGGGCTGGGCTCAGCCCTTCCTTTTCCGAGCTGGCCGCTCAGCTGCTGGCTAATTGCCAGCTCCTATCTCTCCACAGTGACTCACCTGTTGATGATATCTTGCTCGTCAGTCCTGCCTACTTAAGCCGTCCAGCCCAGATGATCTCTGCCTTCGCCTTGGTCACATCTCTAGAGACGTTCTCCTGTGTTCCTGTTAAAAACTTGCTTGGCTGACAGCTCCAGATCCTGCTTGCTGTTCTACTACGTTTATCTCTGGCTCCCTGCCATTTTGGCTTGTTTGACTATCCGTTCTGGTTCCTGTACTCTGGCTAGGTTTTTACTATGTTTACTCTGTTTACATTTATTAATTATTATTAAACAAGTGAGATTTAACTGTGCTTCTGTCTCAGTCTGATTCATGGCAGCAACACTGACAACATGTGCAGCAGCACAGATGATAATGACACCCAAGTCTGACTCATTGTGTCCTCACCAGACCAACAGGAGTGACACACACATGTCCCCTCTTCCAGTGACACTGACAGTCTCTGTTCTTCAAATGAATGGCACAGAGTGGAGACATTTGAAGTATACAGTATAGCATAGAGCTTTAAAGTATAAAAGGTTAAACTCAGTGTACAAAGTGTAATGGTTAGCAGTACATGATGTACAGGCAGCACAATGTACAGCATGTAGAGTATTTAATGCACAATATGCAGAATAGAGCAGCGTGAAGTGCAAAATATCCAGTTATGTATACTGAGTGGAGTGGCTGTGCAGTATAAAATATACAGTGCTGTTAATTGAGTGGTGGTGTTCTGTATAAAAAGTACAGGAAAAAGGAGCGGTGTGGCATATCCAATGTGCATTGTATAATTATAGTGGAGGGGTCAGAGAACAGACCATACAGCACAATCTGCAGAGGGGAGCCATCCTTAGTATTGAATGCACAGAACACTGCACAGTAGCCAAGCCATGTGGGGTATAGAACAGACAGGTCAATATCTGGAGCCGAGTGAGTAGTAGAGAATATATTGTTCCTTTTAGTGTGGCATTCATCAGGGACAAGATTTCCAGTAACAAATCTCCACAACATGGGTCAACTCCCAATTATGTTCATCTCAGGCACTTACTATTTGCACAAAGGTAGAATAGCTGGATGAATAGATGATATCTAAATGTGAAAGTAAATTCTACAACAACTTTCTGCCATACGTTGTTTGTATCATCCCTAGGTATATCTAGTCCAGGACAGGTGCAGCTGGTCACTGGTATTTTAAGAGTCCAGACTCCAGTCCAGAAAAGCACTACCAGTCTGCACTGAGTCACTGACTGGCTGACACACGCTCGTCTGTCCCTGGCTGGCTTGCCTTGCTGAGCTCAGGAGACCCATCCGGTCCACCCTGCACATGAGACCACACTCCACTTTATTTTATTTTAGCGGCTGACTGGTGGGGGTGGAGAGAAATGCACCATGAATATGGTATCACACTTGCTCAGGCACCCGCCTGCACAGACACACAGGCACTCCAGAGAATATCACAATCTCGGACTGTCGGCTTGCTCCGGAACTGTGCATGCGCAGTTATGAGGCAAACTGTCACTACCATTTTTAAGGGCTGCTTGTAAAAACACAGGTGGTTGGCAACACTGGTCCCAATACTTTTGGTAACATTGTGTATCTACAAATAGCAGCTTGGTCTGGGTAGTCCTGCCACTCCACCATTTCAGGGTGCTGCTGGTGCACTTAATATTGCAGGTCATTTCCTTTTAGTTTGGATAGCACTACTTTGTCCATTAAAAACATGTTGGCCAAAGTTCTATTCATTGAAACAACACCAGAACTCACAGATAAGGACAGAGTTTCCAACTAGGGAACAGCGGAACTTTGGCATATGAAGATGTTCCCACACCACTGTTTCATAGATCTTCTGCCCTTCGGCCTCAATAAGCTTAAACAGGTCCTCTGGCACATACGAAAAGTCTAACCCCTAAAGGTCTTGCACATGTCGGACAAGATAGCAGTGGAGCTGGGTTAATCGGGTTAGATGGCACCTACCAGGGGGCAGGTAATGACTGGGAGCCAAAGCCAATGGGAAACCTCCCTCCTGATCCTCCACACTGTAAAGCTCCAGAGTCACCACTGCATGCACAGCCGTGTATGGATTAGGCACCTTTCAATAACCCCCTTGGGGCAACGGAGCTCCCCACACAGCCCCAGGAGCTTCCTCAGCGTCCACAACACCCTGCTCTAGTGACACCATGCCAGTGACCTCTAAACCCGCAAGGTCCATTGCTGTCTTGTCCGGTTTTCAGTCCTCCAATACAGGTACAAAGACAGACTCTGTCACACTATCACAAGGGGTGTCTCACCAACAAACACTCCACAGGAAAACACCACAACAGCCTCCTCCACCACATTGTAGGTGGTGTCAGGGACTTACCAGCGATGGACAGGCACAGCTGCGTGCGTGCGCTTCTCCTCAAACTGAGCCTCAGCGTGTTCACACTGGCAGGCGACGGCACATGCTGCCGGCACGCGTGTGCGCGTGCGTGCGCGTGCGTGTGAGTGTGCGCGATACCGCTGTTTGCCGCCACTGAACGCTTAAAGGTTCTCCTAGTGCGCTGGTGCGGCGCTGTTTTGTCTCAGCTCCTGACTATCTGAACCTGAACCTGATCATCCGCTACTGTTACCGACCCGGCTTCGTCTGACTTCTCTGCCTTCGCCAAACCCGACCTGGCCTGTCTGACCTTGCTACCACTTCTGCCTGTGATTCCGTTGCCGACCTCTCCCAGTTTTACCGACGCTGCCTTTGCCTGCTGCTATCACCTGTCTGCTTGCCTACTGACCCGGACCATCCGACCCTGCTCCAACCTGCTGCCTGTTCAGTGTTCTGCTATGCCTGTGGTTCCTCTCATCGGCTCCTGTAGCTGCTGCTTGCATTCCTCAGCTCTTCTATCAACTTTAAGCCCTGGTCCGCCAGCCGTCCAGCCATCCAGAGGGATCTCTTCTCCTCTATCAGTCCCAGCGGCCCTATTCCAGCAGGCAATCCTACCCACTGTGCTCTCGAGACCGCTGTTCCCATTCCAGTTGCTCCTGAACCAGCATTGTAAGAGAGGTCTCCTTCTACAAGTCTGGCTTCAACACCAGGTACCTAACAGGTGGGCTCCCAATGAACAGTATCAAGCTAGGGGACATTGGAGGAACCTGACTGCCAATCACAGACAGCATAAGGAGTGAGACTGGCAGAACTCGGAGAGCCCAAATGTCCTGTCTCTGGCTGCATTGCTGGATCTTCCTGAGGGGCCATGCCACTCTCCTCCCAGGCACTCTGCTTGCAGGGTTTCCCTTGGTCACGAACAAAAAGGACATCTCTCACTTTGTGCTTAGGGAGCCATAGTCACGGTTAACTGTCTACAGTGAGGGCAATCAGGTATGAGGGTATCACCTACGTACAACAGATAGCAAATCCTTTCTGCAGGGCCACCATCAGCCCAAGGTCTACAGTAATGCTCTTGTAGAGTGGCATTGTAAATGAGGCTCCATGTCCTTCATAGCCAGAGACGACTTAGGGTATGCACACTCTTGTATAGGGAGAGACGCTGCCATTTTAGGCTACTGCCTGGCCTGAGGCCCATCACCAATATTAAAGGAATGTCCACACGAGCAGCCTTTTAATGATTTTACTGTGGTAACAACATATTTATCTTTAAACTGCATTCTCCAACTCCATAGCTTTATATTCCGTACACAGACATCAGATATAGGGACTTCAACATTCGTTGTCCGGCCAACTCTCCCACACTCATCATATTAGGTCTTCTAATATTGAGTTCTCTCTCAGAGTCTCCATGGTCTGCCCTGAAGGGTACTCTCTTTCTCAGGCTACAGACATACCTAACAAATATCAGGGGTAGCCTGTTCCCATCACTCCTCTTCCATAGACTCCTCCACACCAGGTTATATAGGGACACCATACGCCGCCCAATAGTTCTAGCCAAATGAGGGACCTTACTAAAATGGATACACTTGTACTACCCCTCCCTCTCACCGGTCTAAATGTTGCATTACAAGTGGCTAAAATCAAGTTATATTCACTTGAATTTGGATATTTCAACTGGTTGCATTTAACATACAGTACATATAATGAATTTTAATAAGTAAATAACTGTATTCAATGGTGTTGTTAACAAGTGCACTGAGCTCAGATTTAACATCTGCCTTTTGAAATACAATACAATTGAAAACACAAGGGTAGTAATTATATTTTTAATGCATATATTATCGTAATATAGTATTATGTTCTCCAACATTGCAGCTTTGTGTGTGTGGTAAGTGGATTAAACTGTAAGTCCATTAGGATAAGGACTTATGTGAATGGTTCAGTGTTCCCTGTTGAGTTTAGTACAATATATTAAATAATATTGAAATAAATAAAATAAATACTGTTCTTTGGTATTCATTTTCTTTTGCTTTGTTTGCAATCATAAAAGCGATAGTGAACACAAAGAAGCAAATGGCAAAATAACACAATACAACTATACAAAAAAATACAGTGTTCAAAAAAATTTACATTTATCTATTAGCTGACTTAAACAAAAGTGAGGCTGATGACAGACGAAAAGTTTCAGATTGTCAAAAAAAATATTATTATTGTGGCAAATCTATTGTAGGGAGAGGAATCTAAAAGTGGCTTATGATGGAACAGCACCACCCAGTGTGTATAATATTAAGATCATAGGAAGAAATGCCAAAGAAACTATCATAAAAATCAAAAGTCATCTGCTAACAAACAATGGGGAATGATTAACGTCTAGTGAGTAACTTATATGACAAAATCAGAGCTATGAAAAGCACCTGGCAGCCAATAAAGACATCTAAGGCAGGGCAACATTAGACATTAGACATCAGTTTAAAGGCTGTTAACCTTTTTGGCAGAATCCTTTTGTAATATCATTGCTGGCCCAGTCATCCCAATGTTCTTATCTTTCATATATATCATCCACAAAAGGTTTGAAATGTTATGTTTCTGAGTTTTAAAAAATTCTTTCTGCTTGCATCATGTCCTTTAGGTCGGCTCCCATCATTCCCTGTGTTTTTGTATCACAGATGTGCATACCTCAAAACTTTTTGAGAAGAGAATGAGGGGCACCTATTAGCAAAAGTATGTAGGCATAAGACATGCCCCCTGCCACACCCCTTAAAAGAAACTAAAAAAATGATTACTTAAACCCGCAAGTGCTTTTTTTTTTTTTTTTTTTTTTTTACCCCTATTCATTTATACTGACTTTGAAATTTACAAATGCAGCAATTTAGAAATTGGATGAAAGATTTAGCACTGGAAAACACTTATTGAAAGCTAAAAAGTGCATTTTATATACAACTATATAGATCAGACCACAATGAGGGACAAAGGAGGAGGAAAGAAGGACAGAAGGACTTTGTTCCAAATCAGGGACAGTCCCTCGAAATCAGGGAGAGTTGGGAACTATGCAGAAGAGAGTGTTATTACCAGTCTGGACCATACCTCTCTCATTACTATACCACCACCTAATTCTTCCCTTAAGATGACCATACTTATTACAATCTAATTGTATAATCTCCTTTAGAGCTACGATCAGCTATGTAGTGTAAGGGCTTGCCTGATTTGATACAAATTGATAGATTGTTCAGAACAAGTCCTCCTTTTCCATAGTTCTAGTAAATCTAAAGGACATTGTACAGAGATTGTACAATCAGATTGCATAATGTATGGTCATCTTTATACAAGTACATAGAAGGGAGTGGATGGAGACAATCAGCTGTCAGACCCTGTTCACATCTTCAAATAGCAGGAACTCACGTTCCTGCACATGGGATTTTTTTGGACAGCTTCCGCTCATCGTGCATATGACAGTCCATTTACTTGAACAGGCTGCCCTATGCACAACTATCGCCCCAAAGAAACTCCAGAACTATTATTTAGAATGGAGCATGGTGCATTTTTTACCTTTCTTTTTGGTGCATTTGCAGCGTGTTTCTGAAATGTACAGCATACCGTGTATTTTCTATGCAGTTTGCCATGCGCTTGGAAACACACAGATACGAATAGAGCCTCACTGTTCTTGTGTAAACACACCAATTTCATGTTTAGGTCCCTTTCACACCTTGAGTACAGGGAGCGAAAGTTTTTTGGCTTGTTTTTCCCGTGACACGCATAGGGCAGCCAGTTGATTTCAATGGGCTGTCCTACACATGGAAAAGTAGCTCATGGGACATTTTGGCCTGGTGTGGGTTGCATGTTTTTTTACTGTGTATTTTGCTGCACTTCTCGCCAATTTTTTTCATGTGGCAAAATGTGTGTTTGCTGTGCCGTTAACAATTAATGGCACTGAAAGCGCAACTAGTTAATTTCAGGTGTATAAAGGTGGCCATACACTATACAATCTGATTGTAAAATCTCCTTTAGATTTACCAAAACCATGGAATAGGTGGGCACATCATCTATTCATTCACTCCATCTGTCCCATGTCACTCTGGGACTGTGACATCATAAGGGGCGGGGACATCACCCCGGCGATGTCCCTATATAACACCACGTCCCTGTCATTGCGGCCAGAGAGTGCGTTGAATCAACATCTCAAGGAAGAAGAAGAACAAGAAGAACAAGAAGAACAAGAAGAAGAGAAGGCGGCGGCGGTGATAAAAGACCATGCCACCGCTTGTAAAAGAGCTGGAAGAAGACGTGGAAGCCCGGCAAGAAGAACTGAAGAGGGGGACAAGACCCCCGAAGTCAGAATAAGAGGCGGCGGCGGCGACAGAAGACCGGGCCACCACTAGTAAAAGAGGTAAAGGAAGAAAGCGGAGGCCCAGCAAGAAGAACCGAAGAGGGGGACAAGACCCCCGAAGAGGGGGGCAAGACCCCCTAAGTCGGAAGAAGACCCCTGGGCGGCAACGAAGAAGAAAGCCGGGCTCCTCCGCTAGTAAAAGAGCTAGCAGAAGATAGCGGAGGAGTCCGGCGAGAAGACCCCCCAAGACGAAAGAAGACCCCCGGAGCTGTGCAATAAATTATTTTAAACCCTTGTGTGTTGTGTTTTATTTACATTTTTTTACCAGGTGAATGGGTAGGGGTACATTGTACCCCTTACTTATTCACATAGTGTGGGGGGCCGGTATCTGGGGGCCCCCTTATTAAAGGGGACTCCCGGATTCCGATAAGCCCCCCTCCCGCAGACCCTGACAACCAACGGCCAGGGTTGTCAGGAAAAGGCCCTTGTCCTCATCATGGGGACAAGGTGCTTTGCACACCCCATGTTGAGGGCACGCGCCCTGGTACGGTTCAGGAGGGGGGGGGCGCTCACTCGTCCCCACCCCCTTTCCTGACCAGTTCTGTGCTTGGATAAGGGTCTTATATGGACTCTGGGGGACCCCCACACCGTTTTTTCGGCATAGGGTTTCCCCTTTAAGTCCATACCAGGTGACGGGGCCAGCGACGTGTCAATCTCGCCGCCATAGGCGGCGACATTGACTTCCTTCACTAGTCCCGGTTACCTGGAGCTGCGTTCAAAATGAACGGACTTTCCTCCGTGTGCGGGAAAGTCCATTCATTTGAAAAGTACGGCGGACTAGCACACACACAGCCGGACAATTTTTGAGTCAAAACTACTTTCTAAGTCCGCCGGACTTTTGGGGAAAAAAAGTCCGCCCGAGCCCACACACGGGCGGATTGTCCGCCGGATAGTCTGATCGTGTGTACGCGGCATAATACTTAAAATACGATTTAGATTGACTTGGTGAACCTGAACTCTCCTGATAAAATCTGAAGGATTAGAGGCAGAGGGGTCGGGGAAAGACACTTCACAATAAAAGCTTGCATATCACTGAGCCCTGTGATTCAGTAACCTAAAGTGATGTGCATGAACCTGGAGGAGTGTTGTTAACTTTGGAACAGTTAAGATTAGGGTGGATTTGATTTAAATAAAGTCAAAGGTTTTCTACTTAGAATACTAAGCTCTCAGGTTAGTAAAACAGCAATATCAGAACCGATTCAATCATACCATTTGTAGTGTACATAGATTTTCAAAACAATGGGATAAAGGAATATTCCTGAACTTTGTTTTATCTCATGGTTTCTGTGAAATTTTCTGAATGCATCAATGCAGTGCATGTTATCTCTGCTTGCAGAGCTTGGATTCATTGAATGAGTTTACCAAAAAATGTAAACGTTGCAGAATATACAGCCTCATGCTACATAACTAAGCTCCATTTCATGCTAAATAAACAAAATTGTTAATGTATCTTAAATAGAAAACTATCTTTAGATAGATTTTTATTTCAAAGGCATTTTAGTAAATACATTTAATAAAAATGTAAAAAATATTAGATTTTTATCCACCCTGGTTAAGATCCACCTAAACTCAATACGCTGTGGAGAAATTTAGCAGACCTAAAATACAACATGATCCCCATCTGTAGTTGAGGAGATCTAAAAATTGAAAAAGGGGATCAACAGCAGTGCTAAAATACTTTATGAAAGGCTCTGTTATACTGAGGGTATCTAGGACTAAAGTGAAGTAGTTAAAATTTCCTCTGGGATGCAACACACATGACTTTTTGCTGAAGAAGCGCATGCTTTCCACTACTACCATCCTTAGAATATTACACCTTGCAAATACAGAATTTGTGCCCAGAGCCCGCGTATATGAGCTTTTGTTGACATCTGAACTTCTATTTTCCTCTTACAATTCAATGGCAATGCACATGCAGGTCATATGCTGGTCAGAAGGAGATTTCCTGGAAGTCAAATAAACCTGTGAAGGAACTAAAATGGAGCTCAGAAGTATCTCAAACTGTTCTCAAAGACAAGCTTAATGCAAAGGAGAGCATACTATATTTGCTCATCTACACAAGCCCTAATGTTGTATCATGTATAAATGAACAACGTTACATAGTACATCACTATTATTAACCAAAAGAACTTGATAATTACAAATTATTTGCAGCCATGTTCAACTCAAAACACATTCCTAAAATGTAGCTAATCTCTTCAACATCAAAATAAAAATGCAAGTGAGCACTCAGAGATAGAAGCGGCACATATAGGTGACCAACCAATCTAATATTCAAAATAACCAAAAAAGATTGCAGCAATCCAACATAAAGTGCATCAAAGACTTATATAACAAATAGTGCATAAATATAAACAAAGTAAACAAAAGTGCATCTAACTGTAATTACATGTGAAAACCCTTATAAAAGGAGCCACTATAGTGGCCATAAAGTGCCCGTGTTAGTAAACATTCAGAAAGTCCAATAAAAGTCCCAAAGTAGCAAAACATCCACTTGAGACCTTTAATAGCGGTGATTCCCAGTGCAGTAAATCATACGCCGTATGATCAAAAAGTGAAGAACCTCTACCTTTATGCACTCATCTGAAAAACCATGGGCATTAATGAAGCAGAAGTTGGCTCCTTTTTCGGCCAGTTCTTATTCAGGTTGGATGTTTATTCGCAAAGGTGATTATTTACTAAACAATCATCTGCAAAGTTTATAATACAATTGTGAACTTTCACAACAATTCTGTCTCCCTAACTGCCATGTATTTAAAGGGTTATTCTCGATAAATAACTTTTTCTATATGAGAACCATCTTGACTCACCCAGATGCGACTTTTTTTCATATAATTTGACATCCTTCTATTAGTTTAAAGTTCAATTTGGCCTGAGCCAAGTGATATAAATCATAAAATATGGTACACTGTCACCCATGCATTTCAATGGGAAATTCAGATTAAGAAGCCAAGCTATTCCAATATGAAAACCATCTTGGCTCACCCAAATTCCACTTAAATGGCTTCTTATTCAGAATTTCCCATTGAAATGTATGGCAGTCAGAGTGATAAGTTTGGTGTTGTGTTTATATCACTTGGCTCGGGCTACATTGAACTTCAACTAATAGTAGGATGCCCAAAGAGTATAAAAGAAGTGGAATTTGAGTGAGCCTAGATGGTTTTCATATAGGAATAGCTTAACTTCTTATTTGTAACTTCCTATTGAAATGCATGGCTGTCAGGGTGCAATATTTCATGATTTATATCACTTAGCTCAGGCCAAATTGAACTTTCCTATATAGAAGGATGCCCAATGAGTATAAACAACTGGAATTTAGGTAAGACAAGATGGTTTTCATACAGGAATA
This sequence comes from Lithobates pipiens, assembly GCF_037356315.1. Taxonomy (NCBI): domain Eukaryota; kingdom Metazoa; phylum Chordata; class Amphibia; order Anura; family Ranidae; genus Lithobates; species Lithobates pipiens. The sequence continues at coordinate 108,101,709 of NW_027507748.1, forward strand.
GCTTGGCTTCTTATGTGGAATTTCCCATTGAAATGCATGGGTGACAGGGTGACAAGTTTGGTGCCATACTTCCTGTTTTATATCACTTGGCTCGGGCCAAATTGAACTTTCCTATATATTAGGATGCCCAGTGAGTATAAGACACGTGGAATTTGGGTGAGCCAAGATGGGTTACATATAGGATTGGCTTCCTATTCAAAATTTCCCATTGAAATGCACGGCTGTCATGGTGTCACGTTTGGTGCCATAATTTTATGATTGCTATCACTTGGCTCGAGCCAAATTGAACTTTCCTATATAGTAGGGTGCCCAATGAGTATAAATCAAGTGGAATTTGGGTGAGTCAAGATGGTTTTCATATAGGAATAGCTTGGCTTCTTATTTGGATTGTCCCATTGAAATGCATGGGTGACAGGGTGACAAGTTTGGTGCAATATTTTATGATTTATATCACTTGACTTAGGCCAAATTGAACTCCAACTAATAGTAGGGTGCCCAATGAGCATAAAACAAGTAGAATTTGGGTGAGCCAATATGGTTTTCATATAGGAATAGCTTGGCTTCTTATTCAAAATTTCCCATTGAAATCCATGGGTGATAGGGTGCCACATTTGGTGCCATATTTTATGATTTATATCACTTGGCTCAGGCCAAATTGAACTTTAACTAATAGAAGGATGCCAAATTATATGAAAACAAGTCACATCTGGGTGAGCCAAGATGGTTCTCATATAGAAAAAGTTATTTATTCAGATATTTATATCATGTCTGTGCAAGATATATACCTACATGCTTTTTGTGTGTTCCATTTTAGACTGGCTTACAGACACTAATAAATGGTCTATTTTTTTCCTTTGCCTTAAAGTGGTTGTAAATCCTAAACAGTTTTTACCTTAATGCATTAAGGTAACAAATGTTTGTGTCAGCATCAAACCCCCCCCCCCCCCATTTTTACTTATGTGAGCCCTCATTCGATCCAGCACCGTGCACGTCTGCAGCTCTTATCTCCCCTCCCTTCCGGGTCTCACTGGCTTTGCTGGGGGACTGGGAGCCATTGGCTTCCAGTGCCACCAATCAAAGCCAGTGATGAGGGATGGGGGGGGGGGGGCAGGGTCGAGTCCCTGTGTCTGTGTCAATGGACGCAGCTCTGGAGCGAGCACATACAAGTGCTCCCATGGGAAGCAGCCTCCCATGGGATCACTGGACAGAGCAAGGAGTGTTGGCGGGGGACCTAAAAAGAAGAGGTTCAAGAGGAGCAATTCCATTGTACAGAGCAGGTAAGTATAGACATGTTTGTTATTTTCTTTTATTTACCTTTACAATCACTTTAAGAAAACATACTAACATAGCAGCCTTTTTAAAACTTTTCACTTATCCTGACTTTTCAAAAAGCTGGACACCATTTTAGTGGATGTTTTTTCCACACTGATTGCAATAACTGACTTAAGGTGCCTATAAACCCAAAAACAAACATGTATTTTATTGCAGTTTACCAATTCTTAGATGTGATGGCAGCATTGGTTTTCTTTATTAGGCTTTCTTTCCTTTATTTTTATCTGAGATATGGCCAGTAAATCTGTTGCGGTTACAGGTTTGAGGCAACCTATTTACCGCTGACAGAGATGCTTACAATGATAAGCTTTTATTTATTTATGTAAAACCTTTACCCCAAAAGAAAAAAAACTGTTTGCTGTAACTGCCTAAAGTGTGAGCTGGAGTTTGGCTTCAGTTTGTTAGGCCTCATGCACACGAGACGCAGTTAAACGCGCGTTCAGATGCAGTTGGACAGTTTTTTCAACTGCCCCTGAACTCATTCAATGTTATCCTATGTGTCCATGCACACAGTCTCGTTTTTTTCCGTTTTTATGCAGTTGCGTTTAATCTCGTTTTTCCAGAAGCAAAAAAATGCGTTCAGAAGCAAAAATTTCCACGTTTCAGACGCAAAACGCGGCAAAACGCGGTAAAACGCGGCAAAACGCCGCTACCGCGTTTAGCCGCGTTTGCGTTTATATGCGTTTTTAAAGGTGACCTTTTTTTTTACATTAAAAATCTCAAAAATGATTGCAAATGATGAAAAACCATTAGAAAAATATTTTAAACAATTGCAATTGCAAGTGGACAATCCACAACTTGTGGCAAGTGACATGGCAGGTGGCAAGTGACGTGGCAAGTGGACAATCCACATTTTGTGGCAAGTGACATGGCAGGTGCCAAGTGATGTGGCAAGTGGACAATCCACAACTTGTGGCAAGTGACGTGGCAGGTGAAGTGGCAAGTGACGTGGAAAGTGGACAATCCACAACTTGTGGCAGGTGACGTGGCAAGTGACCTGGCAGGTGACGCGGCAAGTGACCTGGCAGGTGACGTGGCAAGTGGAAAATCAACAACTTGTGGCAGGTGACTGGCATGTGACGTGGCAAGTGGACAATCCATAACTTGTGGCAGGTGACGTGGCAAGTGACGTGGCAAGTGGACAATCCACTTGTGGCAGGGGACGTGGCAAGTGACGTGGCAAGTGGACAATCCACTTGTGGCAGGGGATGTGGCAAGTGATGTGGCGAGTGGACAATCCACAACTTGTGTCAGGTGACGTGGCAAGTGGACAATCCACAACTTGTGGCAGGTGATGTGGCAAGTGATGTAGCAAGTGGACAATCCACTTGTGGCAGGTGATGTGGCAGGGGACGTGGCAAGGGACGTAGCAAGTGGACAATCCACAACTTGTGGCAGGTGACGTGGCAGGTGACGTGGAAAGTGATGTGGCAAGTGGACAATCCACAACTTGTGGCAGGTGATGTGGCTGGTGACGTGGCAAGTGGACAATCCACATCTTGTGGCAGGTGACGTGGCAGGTGACGTGGAAAGTGGTGTGGCAAGTGGACAATCCACAACTTGTGGCAGGTGATGTGGCTGGTGACGTGGCAAGTGGACAATCCACAACTTGTGGCAGGTGGCATGGCAGGTGACGTGGAAAGTGGACAATCCACATCTTGTGGCAAGTGACGTGGCAGGTGATGTGGCAAGTGACGTGGCAAGTAGACAATCCATAACTTGTGGCAGGTGATGTGGCAAGTGACGTGGCAGGTGATGTGGCAAGTGACGTGGCAAGTGGACAATCCACAACTTGTGGCAGGTGATGCGGCTGGTGACGTGGCAAGTGGACAATCCACAGCTTGTGGCAGGTGGCATGGCAGATGACGTGGAAAGTGGACAATCCACATCTCGTGGCAAGTGACGTGGCAGGTGATGTGGCAAGTGACGTGGCAAGTGGACAATCCACAACTTGTGGCAGGTGATGTGGCTGGTGATGTGGCAAGTGGACAATCCACATCTTGTGGCAGGTGACGTGGAAAGTGGTGTGGCAAGTGGACAATCCACAACTTGTGGCAGGTGATGTGGCTGGTGACGTGGCAAGTGGACAATCCACAACTTGTGGCAGGTGGCATGGCAGGTGACGTGGAAAGTGGACAATCCACATCTTGTGGCAAGTGACGTGGAAGGTGATGTGGCAAGTGACGTGGCAAGTAGACAATCCATAACTTGTGGCAGGTGATGTGGCAAGTGACGTGGCAGGTGATGTGGCAAGTGACGTGGCAAGTGGACAATCCACAACTTGTGGCAGGTGATGTGGCTGGTGACGTGGCAAGTGGACAATCCACAGCTTGTGGCAGGTGGCATGGCAGATGACGTGGAAAGTGGACAATCCACATCTCGTGGCAAGTGACGTGGCAGGTGATGTGGCAAGTGACGTGGCAAGTGGACAATCCTCAACTTGTGGCAGGTGACGTGGCAGGTGATGTGGCAAGTGATGTGGCTGGTGATGTGACAAGTGGACAATCCACATCTTGTGGCAAGTGACGTGGCAGCTGACATGGCAAGTGACGTGGCAAGTGGACAATCCAAAACTTGTGGCAGGTGACGTGGCAAGTGACGTGGCAGGTGACGTGGCAAGTGACGTGGCAAGTGGACAATCCACAGCTTGTGGCAAGTGACATGGCAGGTGGCAAGTGATGTGGCAAGTGGACAATCCACAACTTGTGACAGGTGACGTGGCAAGTGATGTGGCAGGTGATGTGGCAAGTCACGTGGCATGTGGAAATCCAAAACTTGTGGCAGGTGATGTGGCTTGTGACGTGGCAAGTGGACAATCCACAACTTGTGGCAGGTGGCATGGCAGGTGACATGGAAAGTGGACAATCCACATCTTGTGGCAAGTGACGTGGCAGGTGATGTGGCAAGTGACGTGGCAAGTGGACAATCCACAACTTGTGGCAGGTGATGTGGCAAGTGACGTGGCAGGTGATGTGGACAATCCCCAACTTGTGGCAGGTGACGTGGCAAGTGACGTGGCAAGTGGACAATCCACAACTTGTGGCAGGTGACGTGGCAGGTGACGTGGCAAGTGGACAATCCACAACTTGTGGCAGGTGACGTGGCAAGTGACGTGGCAGGGGATGTGGCAAGTGACGTGGCAAGTAGACAATCCACAACTTGTGGCAGGTGTTGTGGCAGGTGTTGTGGCAAGTGACGTGGCAGGTGATGTGGCAAGTGACGTGGCAAGTGGACAATCCACAACTTGTGGCAGGTGATGTGGCTGGTGACGTGGCAAGTGGACAATCCACAGCTTGTGGCAGGTGGCATGGCAGATGACGTGGAAAGTGGACAATCCACATCTCGAGGCAAGTGACGTGGCAGGTGATGTGGCAAGTGACGTGGCAAGTGGACAATCCACAACTTGTGGCAGGTGACGTGGCAGGTGATGTGGCAAGTGGACAATCCCCAACTTGTGGCAAGTGACGTGGCAAGTGGACAATCCAAAACTTGTGGCAGGTGACGTGGCAAGTGACGTGGCTGGTGATGTGGCAAGTCACGTGGCAAGTGGACAATCCACAACTTGTGGCAGGTGACGTGGCAGTTGGACAATCCACAACTTGTGGCAGATGACGTGGCAAGTGACGTGGCAAGTGACGTGGCAAGTGGACAATCCACAACTTGTGGCAGGTGCCGTGGCAAGTGACACGCTAAATACAAGTACACTGCAGCTCTCACAGCTGCTGCTACTCACTCTGGTCTCACAAAATTGCTGAAATAGTTAATAATACTGTTTTTTTGAGCTGGGGAGGGTCTATGATGTTAGCTTAACTAAACGCTTCTAGACGCAACCGCGGTAAAACGCGGTAAAACGCCGCTAAATCGCGGTAAAAATCGCGGCAAAACGCGCGTTTCTAAACGCCGGTTTCAACATGTGTCCAGCAGTGTTTGCATCTGCGTCTCGTGTGCATGAAGCCTTAGTGTATTTAAACCTGCTACAACATCTAACACTCCCCTCCCCCAGATTAACAATGCTGCTGTTCAAAGGTGCCTGCCAGCACCTTCATTCAGAGTGAGGGCATTCTAATACAAGAATTGTGTTATTGGACAAATCACTGGGTGGAAATGAAGGGAAATAATGCCAAGAAAATTTAAAAAAGCCACCGGATCTAATGATTGCTAAACAACAATATATTACATTTTTAGTTTTGGGTTAAATTCTGCTTTAATGACAATCTAGCAATGCGGCTTTTTTCAGGCCAGATCCACAATTTATTTTCTATGGGGCAACACATGACAGGGAACAATATGATCAAACAGGTTTTCCCAGTGCCACAATGATCTCTGCATTATACCTCTTCCCTATATTGCTTGAAAAAGGAATATCTATGGAAACAGAGTGCCCCTCTTTAGGGCAGAAATTGGCCCAGGAAACATTGTAAGGCAGTCAGATTGTGCATGGACATTTTAATGTTCTTTAACATAGCTTTATGGATTAGGTAGCTGTTTACTTCATTCTCTATGTGCTGCATGTTAAACATTTATAAATTCTGCACTTTGATCGTTCTAACACATTTCTTGTACTGGCCATATATAGATTCTACATGTACTTTAGTAATTTCTGCTATTTTTACCCAGCTTTGTCTAATGGCAGGTTAGGTTCTTGCCCAAAACATGGCACTTCCAGAGGGCCACACTATGGAAGTTCATTTTTGTACATTGAAGTACATCAGGGGAATTTACTAAGACTGGAGCAAACAAAGTCTGGAGCAGCTGTGCATGACAACCAATCACATTCTGATCTGGCGTCCTGGTGTTTAGTCAGGAACCTCCTCACCATATTTCTTGTCAGGAGTAGCTACTGTAGATAGTTGTTAGAGATCCATTGATTTCTCCCTAAGTTTGGCCTTGTTGTACTTTTCTCTTCTGCCACTAGGTGGTCGGGTGCTTGTGGCATTAGACATGAGAAGGACATTTCAAGGTCAAGTTATGGGTATATGGGAGGTCCCAGCCAATTGGTAGGGGTTTTCTCGAATTCATTGGCCTGCTGGGAGAACCTATATATTTGAGTGGGGTCAGGTGATCTATGTTCTGTGCCACCTGGACCGCTGTCTGGGTGGAGATGTGCCTTACGCCCCAGGCTGCTAGGCCGGAGATTATGCCTAATCCAGGGGCATCTGGCTTCTAGGCTGTGTAAGGGCCTATCCAGAAGTAAGAGGGCAGCGTAGGGTTGGGACTGTGGCTTGTAGACCAACCAAAGAAGGTAGAAGGGAAGCTGTAAGGGACCAAGCACCTTTACCAAGGACCACAGTGAGTAACTGAAGCAAGTCGAATGGGCAAAGTGGAGAATCAGGAAACTTCAGGCAGTGATCAAGTCAGGGACCCAACCAGCGGAGGTGACGCTTGCAGAGCAGCCTTGTGTGTCATACCAGGGACCGAGCCAGTCAGCGGGGGTAAAGCTTGAGAGATATCTGGAGTGCCAAGCTAGAGACCCAGCAGGGAAGCGTGGGTGACGCTTGAGGGAGATACCACCGCAAAAGCCTTGAGGAGCTCATGTGATTCAGAGTCAGTGAATCAGTGAGTTCAGTGAGAGACTAGGATCTCAAGGGGCTGAGGAGCTACATGTGGACATTGTAGTGAAGCTGAGTGAACTGTTGAACTTTGTGTTTGGAACTGTTAAGTACTTTTGCCATAGGGGACAGCAATCCTCCACATACAGAAGTGGTGCCTTGCTGGGTCCTTTCCCTGTATGGCTGTCCTCCTATTGAAGTCTCGGAGTCTGTCGATTGAAATTACAACTACTCAAGGTTGTCCTGACCCTAACCCTCTTTCCCTGCAAAATATAAAAAGGACCATTAAAATGCCTCACAACCCACTACATATTGAAGGATGTCAGTGGTCTGTGGCCTCAAAGGTTCTCATTAGACTGGTAGAGGTTAGAGATTCTGCTACACTAGCTCTCAATTTCAAAACTTAGCTGAGCAAGCTGAAGTTAGAAGCTGATTGGTTACAATACACTGCTGCTCCGGATTATTTCTGCTCCACTTTTAGAAAATTCCTTCCATTGTGTCAAGTTGGGCAGCCCATTCAAAAGTGGAATGTAACACACCTCAATGCCTGAAAATTTTGGACTTACTGAATTCTTTATGCACACTAGGGGCACATGGGCATTGCCACTGACTACCAGTGAAGGAGGTTTGAAAAGGCAATGCCACTGTGCACCAATTTGGAGGCAACTCCTGTAGGCACTAACACCAATGCTGGGGTTATTAATTCAGACACTGACACCAATGCTGGGGGTTATTATTGTGATCACCTGAACCAGTGCTTGCTGGGGGGAATTTTTCAGTCCCTGATGCCAATGCTGGAGTTTATTATTGTGTTACTGACACCAATGTTGAGGGATATTTTTGCAGTTATTGACAACAGAGCTAGGGGGTAGTACTGCAGACACTTACACCAATACTGGGGGTTATTTTTGTGGTCCCTGGCACCAAAGCTGGATGTTATTAACTCCAAACTGCCTTGATAGTCAGTGGCAGCGCACTTACACCCCACCCCCTGCATCTTCTGTATTGGTGGTCAGTGGTAGTGCTGTTAACACCCCCACTGGCGGAAGGTGGCAATGGCATACACTCCTACACTGCTCTCTCTCTGATGACATCAGGCCATGACTTGCTTCTAATGTCCTGCAGAGATCACTCCACCTGACCCTAATATCTTCATATTTTGGGGTATGGGAACACAGAGAGCTTCCCAGTGCCCAGAATCCTGCTGCCATTTTGCATTGGTGCCCAAGGTGGCTGACCCTACACAGGATGCTGTGGGCCGCACAGAGAGAACCTGCAGGCTGCAATTGTCCCACAGGCTGCATGATGGGCACCAAGGGGGTCACAGCTATTCATCTGAACAGAGTTGGAAATGTTTAACAAATCTTTATTACTCAGTTGTTGCATGTACATAAAGACTCCAGCTTCACAGCAGTATCGCAGACAAGGTGAGCTACTGTTGTCTGAATTCTGAAAATGTAAGCTTGGTTCCAGGTAAAACAGTAGTACTTTTAGACTGTGCCCCCACTGAGGAGATTTTCTCAGTGACAACTGTTCCCCTCTTCAGCTGTCATAGAAAGAGCAAGTTACAGTAAGTGAAACCTCCTTAACAAAAGTTATGGACAGCAATAAAAACGTAACATAAGTATTTATGGCTCCCAAGAATACTCAAAAAATAGGCTTGGCTGGAGCATAACATTTATACAACAGCTGTTTAAATTATAATCACGCAATGAAAAAAAAAAAAACAGAATATGTAGAACTGAAATGTATTACAATATTACTCATCCAATACATAGGAACAATGACATGATATTTTAAGACATATGTACTCACTGCATTGTCCCCCAGAGCTTTCTTGATACTTAGTCGAACTTTAAAGGCACCTGGTGCATCTGAAGATTAATACAACACTAATTAATATTTACCATCACATTATGCATTAATGATATAGTTCCTATAACCATATTTACTGTATCATGTCTCCATGGTGTATACAACTTGGTGTGAAACATACACTCTAGGGTCAATTTGTTCAGAGGGCAGTTAGCTTACCAATATGTTCTTGTAGCTTAAGCAAATTAACTTAACACCTTATAACACCATCCTTAACTACTTGCCTACTGGGCACTTAACCTCCCTGGCGGTATGATTATTTCGGATTTTAGGTGCTAAAAGCGGTACCATTATTTTGCATGGAAATTTGGCGTTTTAAATTGTAGTCCTGTAATTCTTAGGAATAACTCTCTTAAATCTGTCCAAACCAGAGTCTAGCAGACATCCCGGGTATAATAAAGTTTGAAAAATGAAATCATAAATTATAATATAATAAAAAACGATAAATAATTGTACCAAATAATAATATAACAATAATAAAAATTATTCAATAATGTAAGCAAATCAAAAACACTGAAATTTGCTCAGTTGCAGAATTGTCACTGTCATTACTTTTCAGTATTTGATGACGGATCTCCCCACAAATCGCTATCCCTCAATTCTGCGAGTGATTACAATTTATTATCGCTGTTTTCTAGCTGGTCTAAAACCATTTTTGATGTAAAGTGACAGTTTTGGTTGCTATGGACAATCTCCAGTTTCTAGGCAGAAAAAACAGTTTTTATTATATAAAACTGCATGCAGGACACTGGACAGACCACTAGGGACAAAGGGGAGGTGAAATATTTACATACAGCAATGTAATCTGTAAGATTACATTATACTGTATGTATACTGTGTGTTTCACTTTTTGAATTTGGCGCCGATCTCCGTGCCCGTGCGTCGCAACGCTCGCAGGGAACGGAGATCAGCTCCATGATAGATAGAGCGAGACACGGCTCGCTCATACAGCGGGGAGACAACGCTGGATCCGAGGGAGAAGGTAAGTAAACATCCTCCTGGATCCAGCAATGCAGTCCCGAGTCTGGCTCGGGGATACCGCTTTTGGTATAAAAATTTCACCCCGAGCCAGACTCGGGAATACCGTCAGGGGGGTTAAACACCCCCCCTGCCCAGACCAATTTTCAGCTTTCGGTGCTCTCACAATTTGAATGACAATTACTCAGTCATGCAACACTGTACCCAAATGATTTTTTTGTCTTTTTTTTCCCACAAATAGAGCTTTCATTTGGTAGTATTTGATCACATCTGTTTTTTTTTTTTTTTTTGCGCTATAAATGAAAAAAGACCAAAAATATTGAAAAAAAACACATTTTTCTTTGTTTCTGTGATAGAAAATTTAGCAAATTATTAATTTTTCTTCATACATTTTGGCCACAATTTATACTGCTACATGTCCTTGGTAAAAATAACCCAAATTAGTGGATATTATTTGGTCTTTGTGAAAGTTAGAGAGTCTACAAGCTGTGGTGCGAATCACACAAAATTGATCACATCTGATGTACTGGTGGCCGATCTCGTTTCTTGCAACCCGAACAAGGCAGGAAAGTACAAATACCCCCCAAATGACCCCTTTTTTGAAAGTAGACATTTTAAGGTATTTAGTAAGAGGAATGGTGAGCTTTTTGATGTTGTCATTTTTTCCCACAATTCTTTGTAAAATGAAGATTTTTTCTTTTATTTTAATTTTTTCCACAAAATTGTCCTTGTAATAGGTTATTTCTCTCATGTGGCATGTGTATACCACAAATAACGCACCAAAATAAATTCTGCTACTCCTCCTGAGTATTACGATACCACATGTGTGGGACTTTTCCACAGCCTGGCCACATAGAGAGGCCCAACATGCAGGGAGTGCCATCATGTGTTCAAGGAGCATAAATTAAACATCTAACTTGTTGACTACCTATTACACTTTTGAAGGCCCTGGAGCAACAGGACAATGACACGTGACACAGACGTGGCACTGATGACAGATGGCACTGATACGTGGCACTGATGACAGATGCCACTAATACGTGGCACTGATGACACGTGACACTGACAGGTGGCACTAATATGTGGCACTGATGACAGATGGCACTTATACGTGGCACTGATGATACGTGGCACTGACACATGGCCCTAATACGTGGCACTGATGACAGATGGCACTAATACGTGGCACTGATGACACGTGACACTGATGACAGATGGCCCTGATACCTGGCATTGATGACACGTGACACTGATAACAGATGGCACGTGACACTGACAGGTGGCACTGATGACAGATGGCACTGATACGTGGCACTGACAGATGGCACTAATATGTGGCACTGATGACACGTGACACTGATATGGCACTGATGACAGATGGCACTATGTGGCCCTGATGACACGTGGCACTGATGACAGATGGCACTATGTGGCACTGATGACTTATGGCACTGATGAGGCACGGATGACAGGTGGCACTGATGACAGGTGGCACTTATACATGGCGCTGGGGACAGGTGGCACTGAGGACAGGTGGCACTGGGGACAGGTGGCACTGATGACAGGTGGCACTGATGACAGATGGCACTGGCGACAGATGGCACTGATGACAGGTGGCAGTGGGTGCAGATGGCACTGACAGGTGGCAGTGGGGGCAGATGGCAGTGGGGACAGGTGGCAGTGGGGACAGATGGGCACTTTATTTTCGTTTTATTTATTTATTTATTTACACTAACTGCTGTATCTCTGCAGCGGTTCATCTCTCCCTCCTCACACGCTGTCTGTGTGAGGAGGGAGAGCAGCGCTGAGAGATGATCTCATATGTTTACATATGAGATCATCTCTTATTGGGCACGCCGATCGCGCTGTAAACAGCCGCTGTGATTGGCCGTTTACAGAGATCTGTGACTGGCTGTGTACGGGGGACATGACCAGCACAGAACTTCCCCGATGCGCGCCCGCGATGGCGCGCAGAGGGGAAGTTAAAGGGAGGACGTCCAGGGACGGCCTCCCGGCAGATAGCGTCTGCGATGTAGCCGTCTTTTGGCTATAGCACGGGCGCAGAGTGGTTAAGTGCATATATAAAACGTCATCTCTTTAAAAAAAGTCCCATCAGCCAGTATGAAGTGCTCTTATTCAATAAAACAGTTCACCACTGCAATACTTTGTGTTTCCTGGAAAGACACTTGTGCACCCCCTTACTTCTCCTGCATTTACCAAAGAGTGTTGACCCAGTGCTTTACAGAAAATGAGCCAAACCCACTTGTGAATTTCTCCCTCCTGGGTATTGCCATTGGTTGTCCTCCCTACTGCCCTCCTGATGGTGTCCTCCAGTTCTTCCAAAGAGGGCAATAGGTCCAGATCTCCTGGAGATTTGTATCTTCAAATGAAAGATGGAGCAACAGAAGGGGAAGGTGCCACAGTGCAGTTCATTAAAAAGAAAAACGTTTCTATTATACTCATATAAATGTATAATCAAACTGCAGGAGCAGCTCCTACTCCTGAAGATGCTGATTGGTTAGCGAAACGCAGTGGGAGGAACGTCTGGTGATATCACTTCCTACCTGTGGAATGCACGCTGTGGCAGCAGTTCTGGGTCTACATGTGGTTTGATTATAAATTTATGTGAATGTAATGGAAACTTTCTTTTTATTAAAATTAAATGTTTCTGAACAATGGAGGCTTTGCCTTCAGTTGTCCCATCGTTAATTTGGGGATACAAACCCACAGAAGACCTGGACCTGTTGCTGCCATTGGAAGAACTGGAGGTCAACAACAGGAGAGCAGAAAGGAGGCCAAACACTGCCAATACTCAGAAAGGAGAAATCCACAAGTGTGTGACTAATTTTCTGTAAAGCACTGGGTCAACACTCTTTGTTGAGTGTGGGAGAAGCAAGGGGGTGCACAAGTGCCTTTGCATGAAACACAAAGAAGTATTGCAGTGGTGAAGTGTTTTATTGAATAAGATCACTTCATACTGGCTAATGGGACTTTTTTTGAAAGAGATGTTTTATATATGCACTTGAGGATGGTGTTATAGGCTTTGATCATATATATTGCTTTAGTTGATGCGTTTATTTCACACATATCAATGTTTTATGAAACATAGGACAACGCCGTGTAGAGTTACTTGGCTTATGTTGTGCGAGTAACCTGCACGGGTTACTGGTAAGCAGCAGTCATATACATGCACACATAGGGAGTGGGATATGAGGATAGAACACAGAACAGCCCAGTAACACTAATAGTTAGTGGAGCATGTGAACTGAGTAAAGAATACAATATTAAATGTTAATATTAAATAATGTTAATATTAAATAATATAATATTAATATTAAATCAAAATGAACACAAACAAAATTCAAGCCTAGTGGCGGTATCAGCCTGCCAGCTAGCTAAGATAGCGTTGCAAGTACTCTCCGATCCGATGCATTTCCACACAACTGTCTACTGGGACTGGGTCTCCTCCATTTCCAAGTAGAGGACAGTTGTGTGGGAATTTTGGATCGGAAAGTACTTGCAACGCTATCTGAGTTAGCTGTCAGGCTAATACAGCCGCTAGGAAAACAGTTCATGCTTGAATTTTTTAACCTCAATGTAGGTTTAACATATATTTTTTAATAAAAAGTTGGCTGATTTATACTATGAGGCTTCTCCCTCTCAATATATGATCCTTGAATACATGGAATTCATCACTGCAAGCATATAAAGACATGTTTGCTGAATCCTTCACACCTGTGATTATGCCTGCACAAGCTCCTTTGATCGCTGTAATAGGGATCCATCAGATGTGGTAAGAGGTCTCTTTTCTTATGGACAGAACAATGTGGTAATTTTTTTCTGAACACTGGCAGTCATGGAGTGGAAAGATATATTCACACATTCATTTGTCATAATTTCTATCAAGTGGACTTGAGTTTAATACTATAATCCCTTTTTGGCACATCATGAATTTTTTTACACAATGCATTTTTCATTGCACCTTTTTTATTTGTATCACTAATGGTGAATTTGTCATTAGAGTATATTCATATACAGTTTTCGCTTGAGCACTCAATTCACTCATATTGTGTGGTAAATTCGTTTTTCATCACATGAGTTCACTAATTTAAAGGAACAGTGCATCATCAGTTATTTGTGTTTATTTTTATCCCTTTCAAGATTTGGGTTGCAGCAGTTCCATACCAGACCAGCGCAGAGATATATACACAGTTATAAAAGCTTGTATTTTTCATATAACTTTTGAACTCGTATAAACCACAGCTATTGAGCATTTCACCAAGAATAGACCTAGGATCAACTGTTTTCAATCAAACTGAAATGAACATCCACTGGATAGTGTATGCCAGACTCTAGAGTTGTATTGCTAGAGATCAATAGGGATTGCCATATTTGCACTGGCAAGTCCCAAGCTGTTAGTCTGGTGTTCCGGTAGCCATAACCTACGGGCTGTGGTCACCTTTTGCAAATATGCAATCCGATTATTGCATGGTTGAGTTGCAATAATTCAAATCATGTAACAAGTTCACCCTCCATCCATATTATTAATAACTATAATTTGATGTAAATGTTAATACTTTAAATTAGTATGATAAAATATAGTCTGATGCATAAAAACTGAGACAACAGTATTTGTTTGCAAGCCAATCAGATTACAGCACATATTGTTCCAATTCTAGTTAGAAAAATGAAAGCAGGCATTACAAAGACAACACACGTCCCTCAAAATGTGTATAAAAATAAAATACAATGTACATTTTCCAAGCACTAAGATACTTCTCCACTTCTCACATACCAATATGAGATCAGGGTTGTACATTTCATATACAAAACAGTCCTGTAAATGTAATTATTTGGTTTTACCTGGTTTGCATAGATCAGAATTTCCAAAGTGGAACAGAAAGAAAATAAGAATTAGAGTTTTTGCCAGCATCCTTGTAGAATGAAAATCCATGAGAAAAAAAAGAATTCTGGGTCACTGAGAAGCAGACTTAAAAACTTAGCCTGTGAAAAGGGCTTAATTATTAATCTCACGGTCTTGAGCCAAATGATCTGAAATGGCCATGTTATTCTAGCAATTTGTCACCAGTATAAGACAGTAATTATAAAAAATTATTTGCATTTCCTAATGATTTCCAGATACAACCAATAATGATTGCTGAGAAGGGCATTATAGAAGTTTCCAAGTAGAAGATCGTATACAATAAATATATTTTTGTATAATATTGCTCGTTAAAATACTGCTCTGTTGTAGGACAAAAAGAAGGCAATATGAAAAATAGGATATAAGCTTTAAAGGCTGTAGAGACAAAGACACTGTATAGGTAGTCATGTATATAAGCCCTTATCTTGGGCATCTCAATGATCATTGAGTCATTGACATTTGGATTTATCTTCTTTAATACATTTACATGTACATTTAAAATAAATAAATATAATTCCATTAACCACTTGCCTACTGGGCACTTAAACACCCCTCCTGCCCAGACCAATTTTCAGCTTTCGGTGCTCTCACACTTTGAATGACAATTACTCAGTCATGCAGCACTGTACCCAAATTAATTTTTTGTCCTTTTTTTCCCACAAATAGACCTTTCTTTTGGTGGTATTTGATCACCTATGGGTTTTTTATTTTTTTGCGCTATAAATGAAAAAAGACAGAACATTTTGAAAAAAGACAGAAAATTTTGAAAAAAAACGCATTTTTCTTTGTTTCTATGATAAAATTATGCAAATTATAAATTTTTCTTCAGAAATTTTATCCATAATTTATGGTGCTACATAGCTTTGGTAAAAATAACCCAAATTAGTGGATATTATTTGGTCTTTGTGAAAGTTAGAGAGTCCACAAGCTGTGGTGTGAATCACACAAAATTGATCACATCTGATGTACTGGTGGCCGATCTCATTTCTTGCGACCCGAACAAGCCAGGAAAGTAGAAATACCCCCCAAATGACCCCTTTTTGGAAAGTAGACATTCCAAGGTATTTAGTAAGAGGCATGGTGAGGTTTTTGGTGTTGTCATTTTTTCCCACAATTCTTTGCAAAATGAAGATTTTTTTTTTTCCCCGCAAAATTGTCATTGTAATAGGTTATTTCTCTCACATGGCATGTGTATACCACAAATGACACCCCAAATTAAATTTTGCTACTCCTCCTGAGTATTACGATACCACATGTGTGGGACTTTTTCACAGCCTGGCCACATAGAGAGGCCCAACATGCAGGGAGCGCCATCACATGTTAGGAGCATAAATTACACATCTTGTACTTGTTACTTGTTGACTACATATTACACTTTTGAAGGCCCTGGAGCACCAGGACAATGACATATGACACTGACTTGGCACTGATGGCAGATGGCACGTGACACTGATGTGGAACTGATGACACTTGACACCAATGACAGATGGAACTAATCTGTGGCACTGATGACACTGATGTGGCACTGATGACAGATGGCACTAATACGTGGCACTGATGACAGATGGCACTAATACGTGGCACTGATGACACCTGACACTGATGACAGATGGCACTAATATGTGGCACTGATGACACGTGACACTGACAGGTGGCACTGATGACATGTGACACTGACAGGTGGCACTGGGGATACATGGCACTAGGGACAAGCGGCACTGGGGACACGTGGTACTAGGGACGGATGGCACTGGGGACAGGTAGCACGGGTAGGTGGCACTGGGGACAGGTGGTACTGGGAACAGATGACACTGTTAGGTGGCACTGGGGACAGGTGGCATTGAAAAGTGGCACTGGGGACACATGGAACTGACAGGTGGCACTGGGGACAGATGGCACTAATAGGTGGCACTGGGGACAGGTCGCATTGGGGGCAGATGGCACTGATAGCTGGCACAGGGGACAGATAGCACTGATAGGTGGCACTGGGGACAGGTGGGCATGTGTGTGTGTTTCACTGTGTCTGTGTTTTACTGTGTGTGTGTGTTTTACTGTGTGTGTGTGTGTGTGTGTGTGTGTGTACTCACAGACGCTGCAGCACGGAAGCTCTACCTCCTCACACGCTGTCTCTGTGTGAGGAGGGGAGCCGGCGATGAGAGATGAGCCCGATCGAGTGCTAAATGGCCGCTGTGATTGGCCATTTAGCACGATCTGTGATTGGCTGTGTCCAAGGGACACGGCCAACACAGAACTTCCCCGATGCGCCCGCGGCGGCGCGCATTAGGGAAGTAAACAGGAGGACGTCCAGGGACGCCCTCCCGGCCGCTCTGTAGCCATCTTTTGGCTATAGCGCGGGCGCAAAGTTGTTAAAATGGAGGGCCACCCTAAAAAAAAAAAAAAATTGTATTAATATTCTTAAAAAAAAAAAAAAAAAAACATTTGGAAAAAAAATGTTTTTAATTTACCAGAAACCCCTGTTGCTAGGCAGATCTTCCTAATCTGCCTCTTCCTACTCCGCGGTGATCTTCAGTCTTCTCCTCCTCGCATTGTCTTCTGGGGAATGGGGCACACTGTGTTCTGGGAAATGTGTGTGTCACAATCACAAAGCGGTGCACGACTCGCGCATGCGCAGCAGTAAACAGGCCGTGAAGCTGCGTTGCTCCACTGCCTGTTTCCCTTAGTGAGGATGGCAGTGCCGGGACATGAAACAAGGGATGTATCGGCCTCGGAGGGGGGGGGGGCTGACATCGCAGGCGCCCTGGACAAGCAAGTGTCCTTATTAAGTCAGCAGCTACAGTGTTTGTAGCTGCTGACTTTAAAAAAATATATATTTCCGCTGGAACACCCCTTTAATGACCTTCTTTGAAAAACTGTGGTTATTTGGCTCCTCTCATATTGTATTGTAACTAGACATGTGCATTCGTTTTCGTCCGAATGCATTTTCGTCCGAATTTCAGCTATTTTCGTTTTCGTTTTGACAAACGATAACGAAAGCACAAAATCTGAAAAACGAAAGATCCGACATAAATAAATGCTTTATTTTCGTTTTCATTGTTACAACAGTTCGATATAGAATAGGAGATTCGACATGACTCTGACAATAACAATCTGTCTATAGAACCTGTGGTCGAATGTGCCTAACCTTACCTCTATTAGACCAAGATTATATAGAGAAAATATTCGACAGAGAAAAAAGATTTGACAGAGAGAAAAGATTCTGCAAGTTACTGTCCTAAAAAGTGTTTGGGGACCCGGGTCCTGCCCCAGGGGACATGTATCAATGCAAAAAAAGTTTTAAAAACGGCCGTTTTTTCGGGAGCAGTGATTTTAAAAATGATTAAAGTGAAACAATAAAAGTGTAATATCCCTTTAAATTTCGTAGGGGGGGGGGGGGGTTGTCTATAGTATGCCTGTGAAGGGGCTCATGTTTCTGGTGCTTAGAACTGTCCCTGCACAAAGTGTCATTTATGCAGGAAAAAAAGTCCTTTAAAATCACTCGCAGCTATTATGAATTGTCGGCTCCCTAATACAGAGAACACTCATTGAAAGTCATTGATAAAAAAATAAATAAATAAATAAATAAAAAAAGCGTGGGGGTCCCCCAAATTCAATTACCAGGCCCTTCAGGTCTGGTATGGATATTAAGGGGAACCCTGCCTCAAATTTAAGAAAAAATTTGACGTGGGGTTCCCCCTAAATATCCATAACCAGACCCTTCAGGTCTGGTATGGATATTAAGGGGAACCCCGCGTCAAATTAAAAAAAAATTGACGTGGGGTTCCCCCTAAAAATCCATACCAGACCCTTTATCCGAGCACGCAACCTGGCAGGCCGCAGGAAAAGAGCAGGGGACTAGAGCGGCCCCCCCTCCCTCCTGAACCGTACCAGGCCATATGTCCTCAACATTGGGAGGATGCTTTGGGGGTCTGTGACCCCTCAAAGCACCTTGTCCCCATGTTGATGAGGACAAGGGCCTCATCCCCACAACCGTGGCCGGTGGTTGTGGAGGTCTGCGGGCGGGGGGCTTATCAGAATCTGGAAGCCCCCTTTAACAAGGGGACCCCCAGATCCCGGCCCCCCCCCCTGTTTGAAATGGTAAGGGGGTACAAAAGTACCCCTACCATTTCACAAAGAAAGTGTAAAAAATGGTTAAATAAAACAAATACACTTTTGAAAAATTCCTTTATTAAAAATAAAAAAATAAGAAAAAGATTCCAGCGGCGGTAATCCACTCTTGCTATCCAGCGACGGACGGTCATCTCTCCAGCGATGGCTCATCTCATCCAGCGCAGCGAATACATCCTTCTTCTGTCTCCGTGGAGGAGACACTGCAGGCATTCCGGCGGCCTGACGTTTCTTATATACGGAGGGCGGGGCCACCCGTTCCCTGTGACGTATGGGTGACCCCGCACCCCTCTGATGTAACACAGGCAGGTTTCCGTTACACCAGGGTGGGCGGGGTCACCCATACGTCACGGGGAACCCCGGGTTTCCCCTTGCGTCAGAGGGGGGTGGGGTCAGGT
Source organism: Lithobates pipiens (assembly GCF_037356315.1). Classification (NCBI taxonomy): domain Eukaryota; kingdom Metazoa; phylum Chordata; class Amphibia; order Anura; family Ranidae; genus Lithobates; species Lithobates pipiens. The sequence continues at coordinate 108,120,890 of NW_027507748.1, forward strand.
GACGGGTGGCGGGTGGCGGGTGGCCCCGCCCACCGTATATAAGAAACGTCAGGCCGCCGGAAACCTTGCAGTGTCTCCTCCACGGAGACAGAAGAAGGATGTATTCGCTGCGCTGGATGAGATGAGCCATCGCTGGAGAGATGACTGTCTGTCGCTGGATAGCAAGAGTGGATTACCGCCGCTGGAATCTTTTTTTTATTTTTTTATTTTTAATAAAGGAATTTTTCAATTTTATTTTACATTTTGGTGTGGGTTCCCCTTAAAGTCTATACCAAACCCGAAGAACCTGGTATGTACTGGGGAGGACCCTACGATGTTTTTTTCCTTGATTTCTGGAATTCCACACCATAATATAATTGATTAAGTACATACCACTGCTTGCATTTGAGGAGTTAAAATATGGAATAAACCAAACTGATGTGCATTGGCTAATTATGCTGCTGAGTACAATGAACGCTTTCAGGAGGTGATGCTTTCAGTGGGATTTGAACACATGGCTCACTACTTTGAAGTTGGTGTGACTTGAAGTCACACAGATATGAATGGTACACATTGAAAATCATGGCGTATGACTTGTCATGCAACTCTGATGTCCAAAGTTGCACAAGTGTGAAAGGGGCCTCAGCTCGACTTTGTGGGTGATTTCAGAGACATCAGTGCACTTTCCTGCACAGATGTCTAGTGAAATCACATAGGTCCCAACTGTCCCTGATTTGGAACAAATCCCTCTGTCCCTCATTTTGTTCTGATCTGTATAGTTATATATAAAATGCACTTTTTATCTTTCAAAAAGGGTTTCCCAGTGTTAAACCTTTCATCTAATTTCTAAATTGCTTTGTTTGTAAATTTCCAAAGCCAATCTAAATAAATATTATTGGTAAAAAAATAAAGCACTTGGAGGTTTAACTAATATTACATTTTTTTGGGAATAATTCTCCTTTAGGAAGGTGTTTTAGGTGGTATGTCCCTTATACCCATCTCAAAAAGTTGTAAAGTAAGAAATCGCCCCCTGAAGTCGCCCAAGGTAGTGGAGGAACTACTTTTGGGAATCATTGTGGCGTTGCACCAATTCAGACAGTTCTATTGCCGTCAACAGGCGCCGATTTGGCCTGCAAGTTGACATGTCAATTCAAAGCTATATGAACATGGGTGAAGATGCATAGATATGAATGGAAACCATGGGAGACAATATTTTCATGTAACTCTAAAGTCCAAAGCTGCATGAAAAGTCACCCAAGTGTGAAAGTAACCTAAAGAGATTAATTGATAACACCTTTGAATAAGGCCTCATTTGCACTTGTGCGACCTTAAAATTGCACAGCTTTGCCATGACTTGAAGCAATGTATGCGTAATCTTGTGGTGCATGGACCTCAAAAAGTCAAACCAAGGTATGCAGGGACAAATTTGCCCCATTTTCAGGATGCACAAGTGACAATAGGGCCAAATTCTCATTCACACTGCCACGACCTGAAAGTCATACTATTTTGCTGTCACTTTGCCGCTGCAACTTGGCCCCAACTTCTGGGAATGCCTGTGTAATACTGCGCCCTATCTACCTCAAGTCACATGAAAGTCACACTAAAGTAGTACAGGGATTACTTTGAAGTTGGTGTGACTTAAAGTAGCAGAGATATGAATGGTTATCATTGAGAATCATGGGTTACAACTTGTCATGCAACTCAGAGGTCCAAATTTGCTGGAAAAGTCACCCAACTATGAAAACCTACGTTAAACTTACCAGTAACGGTATTTCTACGAACCTTCCAGGACGGCACACCTGAGAGATGAGGGCTCCTCCCTACAGAAAACACAATCACTTGACAGCTTTGTTATAAGTCCCCACCCTCCCCTTGATCCTCGGTATGTAATAAAGTAATCCTGAACTGGCTCACAAGGAGCATTGCTCTACATAGGTACTTACTGCCTAACGTTTAGATGATCTTTTCCCTCCACATAGGGTGGGAAGTAGAATACTGTTACTGGTAAGTCTAACGTAGGTTTTCTCCTATCACCTTCCAGGACGGCACACCTGAGAGGGTAACCAATTAACCGCAGGCCTACTTTAGGGTGGGACCTCTGCCTGCAAGGCCTTTCTGCCAAATGTCAGGCTTTGACCTGAATTTTTGACCTCTACTCCTTAGTGTGTGATGAAGGTATCCTAGCTGGATCATGTAACTGATCTGCAGGTCTGCTCCATCTATGTCCCTGCCTTCTCTTTGGATGCAGGATCTAGGTGGCATGGGCTCTTAAAGGTAAATTCTGAGAGCCTGTGAATTTTGTAAGTTAGAAAAATTGACGGTCAACCTTCTAGCAATCGTGGTCTATAATGTCTGTAACTGCTGCATAGGACCATTAAAAGGACTAAACAGAGACTTGTTCTGTGAAACATGGAACTACTTGGTGAACACAGAACACCTGGTTTTAAACCATTAGTCTGTTCAGGAGAACGATTTAGAAAGAGGCTTCCTGACTGACAATCCTTGTGGGCCCCCTTTTTATTTATTTGCCATCACCATGGTGAAAAGGCAAGAACCCACTTAAGGATAATATATTTATGGAAGCTTATTCCCTGGGCTCCGAGGACTGGACAGGTATTTAACCAAGCATACCCAACTTCTGGTTCTCTTCCCATCTGAATGCTGACATGTCAGATATGAGAGTGTTCTATATCCCCAGAATCTTTATACCTCTACAGGTAGATGCATTAAAATTAAGCAGAAAGGAGCCTGATAAGAACTGATAGTAACTATTTCATAAATATCAGGTGTCTGAGACCATAATCCACTGTAAGCACAAATGGGTGCCTATTGGTACTAATGAGTGTTAAATTAAGCAGATCCCTACTACAGGGAATTAAGTTTATAGTAAAAGACGAATATTGACTAGCTACATTCAGTTCGTCCAAGGGGGCGACATGAAGGAAATCTGCCAAGCTGTAAATCGGATCGGGTAAACAGGTCAGATAAGTTCTGATGCTGCATCTACAAACCATAGAACTCCATATTTTCCAAAAAAAAAAAAAAATCAGGTGATTTTATGTCCTTCTTCCAGTGTCCTACTGGGTTCAAGTCTAGGAAATACCTCTGGCATGCCTGAATGGACTGAAAATCTTTTTTTTTTTTTTTTGCAGTCGGAACATCTGTTCTTTCCATTTGCATGGAAAATAAGGTCTGGAATAAAAGTGACAATTATATAATATCACAGATATACAGGCCATAAATCTTATATTTCTGAAGGGTAGCCAGCCCAAGATTTATATGGAATACAAAAGCAGGAAGTCACACCCAGCCTCCACTGTTGCATTTTATGATGTACAGTCACCTGTAGAACAGATAAGACACAAACATGCTGCTGTGTTTGGGAGAAACACAATCAATACTGAGGATCAAGGGGAAGGGTGGGGACTTATAATAAAGCTGTCAAGTGATTGTGTTTCCTGTAGGGAGGAGCCCTCATCTCTCAGGTGTGCCATCCTGATATTATATGGTTTTGGTAAATCTAAAGGAAATCTATAGAAGAAAAGTGTATAATGTATGGCCAGCCTAAGACTGGGCTGCCATTAACCACTTCCCGACCAGCGCACGACGATGTACGTCGACAGAATGGCACGGGCAGGCATATTGGCGTACATGTACGTCCAATATTCGATGCCGCCCTGCCATCGGGAGCGCGCCGCCGGCGGCGCGCTCCCGCGCTGGTCGGGACCCCCGTGAGTCCGGTCGCGGGACCCGCGGACTCGATCGCCGCGGGCATCCCCGCGATCGTCTCACGGAGCGGCCGAATGGAGCAAATGCTGTATAAACAAAATTTTTCCATTCTGCCTAGCAACTAGTGACGCTGATCTCTGCTCCATGTGATTGGAGCAGAGATCAGTGTACACTAAATGAAAGCCCAACCCCCCCACAGTTAGTAACACACCCCTAGGAACACTTAACCCCTACACTGCCACCCACTGGTTAACCCTTTCACTGCCAGTGTCATTTACACAGGAATCACTGCATTTATATAGCAGTGATTACTGTATAAATGACAATGGTCCAAAAAATGTGTCAAAAATGTCCGATGGGTCCCCGACAATGTCGCAGTCACAATAAAAATCGCAGATCACCGCCATTACTAGTAAAAAAAAAATAATAAAAAATTATTAATAAAAATGCTATAAAACTATCCCTATTTTGTAAACGCTATAACTTTTGCGCAAACCAATCAATAATCGCTTATTGCGATTTTTTTTACCAAAAATATGTAGAAGAGTACGTATCGGCCTAAATTGAGGGAAAAAAATGTTTTTTTTATATATTTTTGGGGGATATTTATTATAACAAAAAGTAAAAAATAATGCGTTTTTTTCAAAATTGTCGCTCTATTTTTGTTTATAGCGCAAAAAATAAAAACCGCAGGGGTGATCAAATACCACCAAAAGAAAGCTCTATTTGTGGGAAAAAAAGGACGTCAATTTTGTTTGGGAGCCACGTCGCACGACCACGCAATTGTCAGTTAAATCGACGCAGTGCCGAATCGCAAAAAGTGGTCTGGTCTTTGACCAGCAAATTGGTCCGGTCTGAAAGTGGTTAAAGGTCATGTGTGTGTAGAAGCAGATATCCCAATACTTTTGACTAGATAGTGTATCTGGCAAGATTTGCAATGGTGGTGAAACCCTCCTACACATAAACCTGGGAGATAAGAGAACTTCTCTATATTAAGCAGCATGTTTGGGATTCAAACCCAGAGATACTAAGCAGAAGTTAAAACCTCTAAGCCACAGAGCTGCCACATGTGAGAGCCTCCTACACATCAATACACATAAATACTGCATTTCTTTGGACATACAGGTGATGGAATTACATTACTCAAGTTATTCTTCTTGACTTATTCTGTGATATTTGGTGGGTCTTTGTGGGTAAGTGTATAGTGATATTAGTAGTGAATAGTGATATTATCCTCAAATTTTTTGGAATTACATTTTGATTTCTATTGGTAGACACATCACATTTTGTGGGCTCAAATTATGATTATTTGGAAATAATGAAAAGCACAAAAAATTTGGACTCATTTTAAATTTGCATCAGCAATGGTAATGTTTGTGCTTTGTAAAAACACCTATGTGAGTTTGGGTAAAGATTGTTGTGAGATGGCGAGTAACGAGTGAAAGTGACAGAGAAAAATATATTTTATCAAAACATTGTACATTCTAGTATTCTTAAAGTGTTTGTAAACCCTTACAAACCACTTTGACCTACAGGTAAGCCTAGATTAAGGCTTACCTGTAGGTCCAAGAAATATCTCCTAAACCTACACGGTTTAGGAGATATTTACAAAAAGAAATGCACCGCACCGCACAGGCGCACTGAGCATGCTGCAGATAATGTCGCTATGCTGCTCGTGGCGGCTCCCATGCGCAGGAGTGACGTCATCGCGGCTCCAGCGAATCACATCGCTGGAGCAGCGAGACCCGGAAGTCACTCCGGGATACATGGCAGCGGTGAAGATGAAGAATGAGGACTGCTTCGGGGGCTTCGTTCTCAGGTAAGTTATTCATAATGAGCTAGAATGCCATGCATACTAGCTCATTATGCCTTTGCCTTGCAGGTTGCATTTAAAAAAAAAAAATGTCAGTGCCTTTACTTCCTCTTTAAAAACAAAATAGATGAGAAAAAAACAAAATAGAAGCAGCAACATTGTTGCAAGGAACATTTATTTCAGAGAAAGATATATTTAACCACTTAAGGACCACCGCATGTAATTCTACGTCGGCAGAATGGCATGTACAGGCACAAGCACGTATCCGTACGTGCTTGCCTTCCAGCGGGTGTAGGGTCCGAACGGACCCCCTCCCGCTGGCTGCGGCGGTCCGTTTCGCTTCAGGAGCGATCTGGGATGAGGGGATGGCTGTTGGTTTCTGGCCATCCCCTCTCGATCGCTCCTGGCGAATGAGAAGCTTCCCCCGCCTGTGTAGTGTAAACATAGGCAGGAGGAAGTGATGTCATTCTCCTCGGGGCGGTCTTTTTGACCGGACTGCGAGGAGAGGACATAGTAAGTTTGCACCAACACTACACTGACACGTAGGTACACAGTCAGTGTCACTGATTGCAGTGATCATTTATTTACTGATCACTGCATTTAGTGTCAATTGTGACAGTAAAAAGTGTCAGGGCAGTTAGTGTTATGTCCAGGGTAGCCCCCTACCTCCCCCCATAAAGGTTTAACCCCCTGATTGCCCCCAGGTAACTCTTTCACCCCCCTTTTGCCAGTGTCACTAAGCGATCGTTTTTCTGATTGCTGCATTAGTGTCACTGGTGCCGCTAGGTAGCTAGTTATTTTTTAGGTTCACCGCCAGGTTTTTATAGCGTTAGGTACCCCCATATACTACCTAATAAAGATTTTAACCCCCTGATTGCCCCTAGAGTTAACCCTTTCACCAGCGATCACCGTATAAGTGTCACTGGTGACGCTGGTTAGCCAGTTAGTTATTTAGGTTCCCCGTCAGATTTTTATATAGCGTCAGGGACCCCCATATACTACCTAATAAAGGTTTTAACCCCCTGATTGCCCCTAGTTAACCCTTTCACCAGTGATCACCGTATAAGTGTTACGGGTGACTCTGGTTAGTTAGTTTGCTTTTTATAGCATCAGGGCACCCACCATTTATCACCCAATAAAGGTTTAACCCCCTGATCACCCGGCGGGTGATATCAATTAGGTTTTAGGGTCAGGGTCTGCGTCACCCCAGGCAGCGCTAGGTTAGTCCCAGTACCGCTAACACCCAAGCGCAAAGCATACACCTCCCGTAGTGGTATAGTATCTGAACAGATCAATATCTGATCTGATCAGATCTATACTAGCGTCCCCAGCAGTTTAGGGTTCCAAAAAAATGCATTGTTAGCCGGATCAGCCCAGATACCTGCTAGCACCTGCGTTTTGCCCCTCCGCCCAGCCCACCCAAGTGCACTGTTACTTACAAAACACTAAACACATAACTGCAGCATTCGCAGAGTCAGGCCTGATCCCTGCGATCGCTAACAGTTTTTTTTGGTAGCGTTTTATATTTAAATCCTAAAGGCAGTGCTTGGATTTCGGGGTCCCGTACGCGGCTAGGCTCCCAAAAAGTCCCCTACATGTGGTATCCCCGTACTCAGGAGAAGCAGCAGAATTTATTTTGAGGTGTAATTTCACATATGCCCATTAGCATGTGTGAGCAATATATCATTTAGTGACAACTTTGTGCAAAAAAAAAAAAAGTTTGTAATATTCCTGCAACTTGTGGCAAAATATAAAATATTCCATGGACTCAACATGCCTCTCAGTAAATAGCTTGGGGTGTCTACTTTCCAAAATTGGGTAATTTGGGGGGGTTTTGTGCTATTTTGGCATTTTATGGTCTTTGAAACTGTGATAGGTAGTGAGGAATGAAATCAAAAATGTGCACCCTTAGAAATCCTGAAGGCAGTGATTGGTTTTCGGGGTGCCATCAAGTCCCACATATGTGGTATCCCCGTACTCAGGAGAAGCAGCAGAATATATTTTGGGGTGCAATTCCACATATAACTATGGCATGTGTGAGCAATATATCATTTAGTGACAACAGAGGCAATCAAATACCATCAAAAGAAAGCTCTATTTGTGGAAAGAAAAGGACGCAAATTTCGTTTGGGTACAACATTGCATGACCGGGCAATTACCAGTTAAAGCAGTGCAGTGCGAAATTGTAAAAAGACCTCTGGTCCTTAGGCTGACAATTGGTCCGGGGCTTAAGTGGTTAATTTCAACATTAAAAGTATTTATTTATTGTAGCATTAGAATCAATGGCTGAAATTTGTACTGAACTATAATTTTCACTCTCAAAAATGCATTTTAGCCAAGCGCTAATTTTGGTATTTACTATAGCGCTATTTGCAGATCTGAGCATGCTCAGTTATGTTGATACCTAGTTGTAAAAAAATGGGGAATTTATCTCTTCTCAGATTTTTAAAGATATTTCAGTGTAGAAATCACCTTTTCACACAGTTTAAAAGCAGATTATCTTTAACCACTTAGCAACCGGCCCATAGCCAAATGACAGCTACAGGGCGGTTGCTTAACTCAGGGAGGGCATACAGTGATGTCCTCCCAGAACCCCGTTCTCGCAAGCCCCCTGGGGTGAACACCCGAGAACATCCGCTGATGGTGGTCGTTTACCGTGTGATCGCTCCGTCAAATGACAGAGCGATCACATGTAAACAAACCAACGTCATATCCGGTTCCTCCCTCCCCTCTCCATCCAGTGCGAGTGGAGAAAGGAGAGATCGGTAGCAGCACTGTGGGCTGCATGTGTAGTATACACAGCACTGCTCAGTGACAGATCCATCCATCCATGCATACCCATCCATACTCTGCATACTTATCCATCCATACTCTGCATACCCATCCATACTCTGCATACCCATCCACCCATGCTCAGCATACCCATCCATACTCAGCATACTTACCCATCCACCCACGCTCACCCATCCATACTTAGCATACTCATCCATATTCAGCATACTCCACCATCCATGCTCAGCATACCCATCCATACTCAGCACACTCAGCCATCCATCCTCAGCAATACTCATTCATCCATGCATCCTCAGTCATCCCATACACCCCCCATCCATAATTAGCCATACTCAGCCGTACTCAGCCATACTTATCCATACCCACCCTTCCCATCTATACCCATCCATACTCTGCTGTACCCACCCATACCATCTATACCCATCCATACTCAGCCGTACCCATCCATACTCAGCCGTTCCCGGCCATACTCATTCATGCTCAGCCATCCCCATCCACGGCTCATCCATCCCCATTCATGCACATCAGTTATCATCCATGCCACTACAGTGCCTCACAAAAGTGTAATAGGTAGTGAAATTAGATTTGAAACTTATGTCCCTAGAACACCTGATGGTGCTCCCTGCATGTTGGGCCTCTGTATGTGGCCACGCTGTGTAAAAGTCTCACACATGTGGTATCGCCATACTCAGGAGGAGTAGCAGAATGTGTTTTGGAGTGTAATTTGTGCTATGCATATGCTGTGTGTGAGAAATAACCTGCTAATATAACAACTTGCAATATTATTTAGGCAATTATATCATGGCCTAAACATTATTTCCGTGTGCAATTCTCCAGCTTTTAGCAGCGTAAGGATTTGGGCGCTATTTCGTTTCAGGGAACTATAGTAAATTAGATTTTTGGAGTATTTGCTCACCAGCGCGGGGTCACGGGATACCATGACCACGTCCGTATAGTGACGAAACGCATAGGGAGGAACGGCGTGCTGACGTCACCGCGTTCTACGTAGACCCAGAAGTGCGGGTGGTAGCCGAGAGCCGGCTGGCTCGATTTTGTGAAGTGCTGATATACATGCTGACTATGTGAGTGTAATTGCATTTTATTTATTAGTTTATTAAAAAGGGTTTTACACTATGTATGTGTTCCCTTGTTGTTTTTTATACATTTTGTGGCATTAACGTTCCACCTGGTGGAGTGTCTGGAGAGAGAGGCTTGCTGTAGTTCCCAGGACTGTCCATCTAGGGTATCTACAAATGCGTTTTTGATCCCACTTAACACTGAGATCTTATGCTCTGGTAAGCGGCTCACATTATCCATTGGTGGAGGTGCTTCAGTGGAATTCTGGTCACACGATTTCTTATTGGTGTCACTTTTCATTGCACATTGGATCGACTAAAAAAGAAAAACCTTTTGGGATTTATGTGGACTATTTTTTATTTACTTTATATACACTGCATGAAATTCATTTTTGTAAACATATTTTTATCTATTTATATTTATTCATTTAGTGAGGTGTTTTTTCATATATTATTCATTCATATTCATTTCACTTATTTGTGATAATATTATGTTAGCACAATTTGGGTTTTTTTCTCTCACATATCAATTTATTGTGATAGATGCTTTTATGTGAATTTTTTCATGTTTATTTATTCATATGATGAATTGATTTTTTTACACTTTATTTATCTATGTATTTATTAACAATTTGATTCACTTTTATTCACTTTTGTTAGTGTTGGGTTTAAACTAAATTTTTTTTGGTGAATTAATTTTTTGGGGTCACATAAAAACTTTTTGTGTACACATTTAGCGCAGCTCCCCATTGTATACAAAGTGCACAAAAGATGCTACATGCAGTGTTCATTTTGATGACTAAAATATTTTCTTCTACTAAAATTAATACTACCGTATTTATCAGCATATAACACGCACTTTTCCCCCTGAAAATCAGGGGGAAATCGGGTGTGCGTATTATACGCCGATCCCTGCTACTCGGAGTGCAAGGAGGAGATGAGCGCCGCTGGATAACACAGAGCAGTATATCCGGCGCTGTCACACACAGTCTCACCCCTCTGGCCCGGCATTGGACCACTGCTCTGTCCATCATATGAGCCGGGTGGGACTGTGAGTGACGGAGCGCCGGATACACAGGAGATCACGGATCTGTGTCATCCAGCAATGGTGCGGCTACAATCATCTACAAAGGCAAGTATGCAGATGTATACTAAACAGGCTGCAATCGTGGGCATGTTAGAGGCTGCAGATGGGCATGTTAGAGGCTGCAATAATGGGCACATTAGAGGCTGCAGATGGGCACTAAACAGGCTGCAAGAATGGGCACATTAGAGGCTGCAGATGGGAATGTTAGAGGCTGCGCATGGGCACTAAACAGGCTACAATAATGGGCATATTAGAGGCTGCAGATGGGCATAGATCAGGCTGCATTGATGAGCACTGGTGAGGCTGCAGGGCACTGACCCTTATTTTAAAATGTAAGGTTTTTTCCTGAAACTTCCCTCTTAAAGTTAAGGTGTGTGTTATACGCCAGTGCATGTTATACGCTGATAAATACGGTATTTTAGTTGACTAAATACAACTAAAACTAAAACAATTGAGATGACTAAAATACAACTAAAAACCTAAATAGCATTTTAGTCAAAAGACTATGACTAAAACTAACTTAAAATTTGACGTCAAAACTAACATTGCACTACAACATAAGAATAAGTAGGGGCATCTCCTAAGCTGCTAAAAGAAAAAAAAATAATAAAAATGCTTTTCTTAAAGTGCTTGTTAACCCCCAAAAAAAAGGAATATTCTGGTCCCACACAGCACTTGTGCTATGTAATCTGCCCCACTCTAAACTGTAAAAAAAAAAACTATACCCACCACTTCCTATATACCCTCTCTAAACAGACCACGATAACCAGAGCAGCTCCATCCTGATCTCCGTGGTCAAAGTGCCTCCCTCTGTGATAGGCTGCCTGCTCTCTGCTCTCCTCTCTCCCCCCTCCCCCCCCACCTTCCTAGCTGTCAGCGCCCTCTCTGTCTGTCTCCGGCCCGGCCGTTATTATTTTAATATTAAAATCTTACATTTGTCAGTGCCAGCCTCACTATTAGAGGCTGGCATAGCACAATGTGTAAAGTGTATTTAAAAACGAGCAGTGCAAGTACTGAAATCAGCTGTCTTTAGGCTGGTCACGTGACTCGCGGCTGCTTTCCAGCTCTGATGGGTGGCTTCTGCGGAGGAGACAAGTAGCCACGTGATCTCCCCCTGACGTCAGAGGGAGATCACGGCCCCTCCCACAGACGACATCTATCAGAGCTGGAAAGCGGCCGCGAGCGATGAGATTGCCCTGAAGACAGCTGATATTCAATATTTACACTGCTCCTTTTTAAATACAACATACACAGTGTGCTATGCCAGCCTCTAATAGAGGGGCTGGCATAGACTTATAATAATGCATTAACAACCACTTTAATATTTAATGCTGGTAATATATTCAGGTAATTTGTACAATAGCATTACAGTCAATAGAGTTTCGTTTTATGTGTTTTTTATGTTTTCAAGTTGTACTTCTGCTTGTCAAAAAGCAATATATTTGTTTATGAAACGTGGTTTTATTCATAAAGACATATCACAATGGCTTTATCTTTCAGGGTGTTTTTTTTTGTTTTGTTTTTCAGGAGGGTTTACAACCACTTTAAGGTTTGAACATGCACTTACAGGCACAGATTAACCACTTTCAGACCGGACCATTTTGCTGGTAAATGACCAGAGGTCTTTTTACACTTTGGCACTGCGCTGCTTTAACTGGTAATTGCGCGGTCATGCAATGTTGTACCCAAACAAAATTTGCGTCCTTTTCTTCCCACAAATAGAGCTTTCTTTTGATGGTATTTGATTGCCTCTGCGATTTTTATTTTTTGCGATATAAACGTAAAAAGACCGCAAATTTTGAAAAAAAATGATATTTTCTACTTTTTGTTATTAGAAAAATCCAATAAACTCAATTTTAGTCATACATTTAGGCCAAAATGTATTCAGCCACATGTCTTTGGTAAAAAAAAAGTCAATAATTGTATATTTATTGGTTTGCGCAAAAGTTGTCACATCTACAAACTAAGGTACGTTTTCTGCAATTTACGCAGCTTTTAGTTTACGACTGCCTATCTCATTTCTTGAGGTGCTAAAATGGCAGGGCAGTACAAAACCCCCCCAAATGACCCCATTTTGGAAAGTAGACCCCCTAAGGAAATTGATAAGAGGCATGTTGAGCCCATTGAATATTTTATTTTTTTGCCTCAAGCGATTGAATAATGACAAAAAAAAAAATTTTTTTTTTTTTTTACACAAAGTTGTCACTAAATGATATATTGCTCACACATGCTATGGGCGTATGTGAAATAACACCCCAAAATAAATTCTGCTGCTTCTCCTGAGTACGGGGATACCACATATGTGGGACTTTTTGGGAGCCTAGCCGCGTACGGGGCCCCGAAAACCAAGCACCGCCTTCAGGCTTTCTAAGGGCGTACATTTTTGAGTTCACTTCTCACTACCTATTACAGTTTTGAAGGCCATAAAATGCCAAGATGGCACAAAACCCCCACAAATGACCCCATTTTAGAAAGTAGACACCCCAAGCTATTTGCTGAGAGGCATGTTGAGTTCATGGAATATTTTATATTTTGCCACAAGTTGCGGGAAAATTACAAACTTTTTTTTTTTTTTTTTTTTTTTCACAAAGTTGTCACTAAATGATATATTGCTCACACATGCCATGGGCATATGTGAAATGACACCCCAAAATAAATTCTGCTGCTTCTCCTGAGTACGGGGATACCACATATGTGGGACTTTTTGGGAGCCTAGCCGCGTACGGGGCCCCGAAAACCAAGCACCGCCTTCAGGCTTTCTAAGGGCGTAAATTTTTGAGTTCACTTCTCACTACCTATTACAGTTTTGAAGGCCATAAAATGCCAAGATGGCACAAAACCCCCACAAATGACCCCATTTTAGAAAGTAGACACCCCAAGCTATTTGCTGAGAGGCATGTTGAGTCCATGGAATATTTTATATTTTGCCACAAGTTGCGGGAAAATTACAAACTTTTTTTTTTTTTTTTTTTTTTTCACAAAGTTGTCACTAAATGATATATTGCTCACGCATGCCATGGGCATATGTGAAATGACACCCCAAAATAAATTCTGCTGCTTCTCCTGAGTACGGGGATACCACATATGTGGGACTTTTTGGGAGCCTAGCCGCGTACGGGGCCCCGAAAACCAAGCACCGCCTTCAGGCTTTCTAAGGGCGTTACAGTTTTGAAGGCCATAAAATGCCAAGATGGCACAAACCCCCCCCAAATGACCCCATTTTGGAAAGTAGACACCCCTAAATTTAGGGGTACACTAGTGAGACTAGGTAATAAATGGCGGGTGCCCTGAAACTATAAAAAAATAACTAACCAACCAGCGTCACCTGTAACAGTTATATGGTGATCACTGGTGAAAGGGTTAACTAGGGGGCAATCAGGGGGCTTTATGCGGTAGTATATGGGGGTCCCTGGCGCTATAAAAAGCTGCGGCGAACCTAAATACCTACCTGCCTAACTAGCGTCACCTGTGACACTAATACAGCGATCAGAAAAACGATCGCTTATTAGGCTGGGTTCACACTGGAGCGATGCGGGAACGCCACGAATGCGCGGCGGGTTCCCGCATCGCATGCCTCCCGGCGGCAGTTCACACTGCCCTATGCGAACTGCTGGGAGTGTCAGTGAAATGTTACTGACACCCCCAGATCAGTTCGCATATCGCAGTGCGATCTGCAAACTCGGATCGCATGGTGTGAACACCCATGCGATCCGATTCTGCTGCGGGCCAAAAAAAGGGTCCCGTGCGAATTTGCGGCGGGTGCGGCGGGTGTGGCGGGTGCGGCGGGTGCGGCGAATGGCTGAACTCGAATCGCACAGAGATCGGATGTGATTTGCACTGCAGTGCGGTGCGAATCACATCCGTTCTCATAAACCGCTGCAATGTGAACCCAGCCTTAGTGACACTGGCGACGGGGGGTGATCACGGGGTTAAACCTTTATTGGGGGGGTTAGGGGGGTACCTTAGAACTAAAGGGGGCTAACCCTAACTGCCCTAACAGTTATTAGTCACAAATGACACCCGCCGGGTGATCAGGGGGTTAAACCTTTATTAGGTAATAAATGGCGGGTGCCCTGAAACTATAAAAAATAACTAACCAACCAGCGTCACCTGTAACAGTTATATGGTGATCACTGGTGAAAGGGTTAACTAGGGGGCAATCAGGGGGCTTTATGCGGTAGTATATGGGGGTCCCTGGCGCTATAAAAAGCTGCGGCGAACCTAAATACCTACCTGCCTAACTAGCGTCACCTGTGACACTAATACGACGATCAGAAAAATGATCGCTTATTAGGCTGGGTTCACACTGGAGCGATGCGGAAACGCCGCAAATCCGCGGCGGGTTCCCGCATCGCATGCCTCCCGGCGGCAGTTCACACTGCCCTATGCGAACTGCTGGGAGTGTCAGTGAAATGTTACTGACACCCCCAGATCAGTTCGCATATCGCAGTGCGATCTGCAAACTCGGATCGCATGGTGTGAACACCCATGCGATCCGATTCTGCTGCGGGCCAAAAAAAGGGTCCCGTGCGAATTTGCGGTGGGTGCGGCGGGTGTGGCGGGTGCGGCGGGTGCGGCGAATGGCTGAACTCGAATCGCACAGAGATCGGATGTGATTTGCACTGCAGTGCGGTGCGAATCACATTCGTTCTCATAAACCGCTGCAATGTGAACCCAGCCTTAGTGACACTGGCGACGGGGGGTGATCACGGGGTTAAACCTTTATTGGGGGGGTTAGGGGGGTACATTAGAACTAAAGGGGGCTAACTCTAACTGCCCTAACAGTTATTACAGTCACAAATGACACCAATGCAAATAAAAAAAAAAAAAAAAAAAAAATGACATTGGTGTCACTGTGACTGGGGGGCAGGGGTAATTGGGGGGGTGATCGGGGGGTAAAGGGGGGGTGTGAGTGTGCCTGGCATGTTCTACTGTGTGTGTAGAGTGTTGGTGCAACTCACCGATCCGCTCTCCTCCGTGTCGGAACGGAAAATACCGACACGGAGGAGAGAATACATCACTTCCTCTCCTGTGTTTACATTACAGGAGAGGAAGTGATGTCACGGGGGATTCCTATTCGTCGGGAGCGATCGCGAGGGGGTGGCCATGAACGAATGGCCGTCCCCTCGTCCGGGATCGCTCCCGCACGAATACCGACCGCCGCAGGCACCGGGCGGGGGCCCGATCGGGCCCCCGACCCGCGGGAGGCAAGGGACGTACATGTACGCCAATATGCCTGCCCGTGCCATGCTATCGACGTACATCGTCGTGCGGCGGTCGGCAACTGGTTAAAGTGGTTGTAAACCCTCCTGAAAAAACAAACAAGAAAAACACTCACAAACAAAAAAAAGATAAAGTCATAATGAGCTAGTATGCATAGCATTCTAGCTCATTATGAATTACTTACCCGAGAATGAAGCCCCCGCAGCCGTCCTCATCTCCCCCCTCTGGTCAGCGACATCTATCCCGGAGGTTACTTCCGGGTATCGCAGCTCCGGCATGGTGATTGGCTAGAGCCGCGATGACGTCACTCCCACGCATGCGCGGAAGCCGCTGGGAACGGCACAGTACATGTACGTGCCGTTGCTTCAAGTGGCTTAAGTGCGGATGTGCCGCATGATGTCGGCACATGCAAATACAGGGATATCTCCTAAACCGTGTAGGTTTAGGAGATATCCAGTGCAGCTACAGGTAAGCCTAATTATAGGCTTACCTGTAGTTTAAAGTGGGTGTAAAAGGTTAACAACCATAACCATATGTTATTAACTAAACCCATTAAATTTTTAGATGAAAAAATGTACTCAAAGATTTTAGTCGACTAAAATAGGACTAAAACTAAAACAATTCAGATGACTAAAATAGGACTAAAACTAAATTGGTGTTTTAGTCAAAAGACTAAAATAGGACTGAAACTAAAATGGCATTTTAGTCCAAAGACTATAACTAAAACTAAATTGAAATTTGATGTCAAAATTAACAATGACTGCATGCAGGCTTTTCAGAACGCAACACACACACAGGGCACAGATGTAAATAGGTACATAGGAATTCAAGGGAAATACTTTTAATCTTTTATCAAAATAAATAATAAAAAAAAAACAACTTCAACATAATTTTAATTCTCTTGCTGAACATATACGGACTATACCTTTCCTGTCCACAAATCATCACTTAAAAATAACAGTCGTTAAAGCTGGCAGAGTCCTTTTTACAACCTGTTAATCATCAGCCTGAATGTGCTGAGTATTGTATACTTTATAGGTGATAAGTTACCAAAATAAGGAAAGACAGTAATTGTATACCAATAGCAGATAAAGATTAACTTTACTTTTTGTTTTATATAGTATAGTTTTTTTTATGACAGCTGTAGCACCTTCTTCCAGTGATTTAACAAAAGATGGCAATAAAAACATACCAAAGGCGCCAACAATTGCACCCTATTCACAACAATATAACGTGTTTTGTTTGTAGCTAGGGTTTATTGAAACCGGGGCAACCTGAAAACATACTTCTATCAGCACTGCAAGGAAAAATCAACAGACAAACCTACATGTAAAAAGATTTAAAAAAAAACAGCATCATATTCATGGTGAGGGGTTGTAATTGATTATGGGATTGATTTTTTTTAACACTTTGACTCTGCTCTTCTGTACATCTCATCTCCTTGTGGTCATTTAACTCCTCAAGCTCCCTTATCCCCTCATCTCCATCCTCCCACTGTATGTAACCTGTATATTAACCTCTTCCCCTCTGTGTCGGAGCCCCTGGCACTCCATCTTGGTGCTGCCAAGATACAGCTTCCTCCAATCTGGAATCTGGAACCAGGTATTATAGCTCAGACTTGTACCCAGGAACTAGACAACACTAGCTTAGGTGCAAACTGGAACTGACTTTACTGTAAATTCACACAGAATATATACCACATAAAATCAGATAAGAGCTTGATCACATTATCCTAAAAATGCAAACTGTAAACAGTAATATGATCAGCACATCTAAGGCCGCGTACACACGGGCGGATTGTCTGCCCAACTAAGTTCGGCAGACAATCCGACAGACAGTCCGTTCAAAATTAGCATGAACGGACTTGACCACACACGATGAGCAGACAGTCCGCTGAAAGCGTGCATGATGACGTGTACAGCACGTACGACGGGACTAGAAAAACGACGTCCTATACACTGCAATGCAACCTTCGGCCGTGTAAACCCTTTCTGAGCATGCGCCATACTTAGTCTGTCCAACTTGCCTACACACGAGCGGACTGTCCGCTGAAACCAAGTTTGGACGGACAAAACCAAGTTTGAACGGACTGTCTTACGGAAATTCCGTAAGACTTTGTTCGTCAGACTGTCCGCTGAAAAAGTCCGCTGAAGCCCACACACGAGCGGATTGTCCGCTGAAACACTGTTCAGCGGACTAAGTTGGGCAGACAGTCCGCCCGTGTGTACGCGGCCTTAGACTGGCCATATACAGTTCGAACCAGCCGAGATTCAAACCGTTATAGTGCCTTGCGAAAGTATTCAGCCCCCTTGAACTTTTCAACCTTTTGCCACATTTCAGGTTTCAAACATAAAGATATAAAATTTTTATTTTTTGTGAAGAATCACCAACAAGTGGGACACAATTGTGAAGTGGAACGAAATCTATTGGATTTTTGAAACTTTTTTAACTAATAAAAAAATGAAAAGTGGGGCGTGCAAAATTATTCGGCCCCCTTGCGTAATATAAGGAGGGCTGTCATGTGAACACTGATTGTTCCAAAGCAAATGGGACTGGCAGTAGGATGCGGTTTGGATGGTGTGTGTTTATCAAAAAGGGATTCATCAAAGAGAGCTGTCTCTCTGTTTGCTGCAAGAGCCTGCCATGTGGTGATTCGGCCTACTCTGGGTGATGGCTCCGGCCTAAACCTCATGGTGAAGGCCCTCTCCTGGTCTGAGCCTAGCCGAGGCAGCAAAGCCTCACGGAGGACCGTATGATAAGTATCTTTCATATTCTTTTATTATATGTTCTGATTGTAAGCTTTGTGATATTGTAATGTCTTTTTAATACTTTATGTTAGCTTTCCTAATTTCTTGGGAAATAAATAAGATAGTGTTTTACTAGCAGCAATGTGTGTGTTTTCATAAGTAACTTTATATCAGTGTGCCTAGTAGGGTTTTATAAACTAGATAACTATGGGAAGAGACAAGGTAATAATAGTTTGTAGAGCACAGAATGTCCTTCAATTACGGACCTGCCTGGTGTGTTCCTTGGTCTAAATGATGCTCTCTGCGCTTTCAACAGAACCCTGAGACTATCACAGAGCAGGTGCATTTATACAGAGACTTGATTACACACAGGTGGATTCTATTTATCACCATCAGTCATTTAGGACAACATTGGATCATTCAGAGATCCTCGCTGAACTTCTGGATTGAGTTTGCTGCACTGAAAGTAAAGGGGCCGAATAATTTTGCACGCACCACTTTTCAGTTTTTAATTTGCTAAAAAAGTTTAAAATATCCAATAGATTTCGTTCCACTTCACAATTGTGTCCCACTTGTTGGTGATTCTTCACAAAAAATTAAAATTTTATATCTTTATGTTTGAAGCCTGAAATGTGGCAAAAGGTTGAAAAGTTCAAGGGGGCCGAATACTTTCGCAAGGCACTGTAAAAGGCAGGCTGAAGCTACCAAGTTGATTGACTTAGGGTACAACCAGCCTGCCAGATTCTCTTGCAATTTGTCGCTAGCAATAATTACTGTCTTCTCCCGGGGGGGGGTCTACTTCCCCCACCTGCCCCTGCCCCCCTGCTGGGAGAACACAATGGCCTGGCAGGATGGAGCCCTGCATCGGCACGATCTGTGTTGATGGGGAAATTGAGCAAATTTATTTCCTGCAACCACGGAATTCGCTCGGTGTAAGGCCAGCGCTAGGAATAGCCAACAGCTAACAGTGATCTAATTAACCTAATTAACAGTAAGCTAATCAACAGATAGCCACCCACACAGTCCCGAGACTACAAAGGAGTACATGGAACAGAGACCAATGTGACCAGCTCTTTCAATGAACATGTATAGTTCCAAATAAAACAAACCAGGCAGAGGCGGCTGGTGGATTTCTTAGGGGAGGGGCGTCAAACAATCAGCACCCTATCCCCCCACGGCAGCATGGCACAGCATTGACAGCATTCAGGGACCCCATGTGGGAGGTCCGGCACTTACCGGGCTGTGGTGGTGTCTCCTGTGTGCGGGGCTGCGGGCAGTCTCCTCCTGTGTGCGGGGCTCCTCCGAGTCCTGTGTCTTGTGTGCGGGCAGCAGCGGCGGCGGAGGTGTTGCTCCAGCATGTGTCTCTCCAGGGTGTGTCTTGTCTTCCTAAGTGCCAGGCATCCAATAGGATCGCCAGGAGCATTGGCCAATTAGGAAACAGGTCTCATGGACCTGCCTACTGATTGTACTAAAGGAAATTTAGTGTGAAAATAGCAAATATGTATTCGCTATGGTCACACATATGGATGGGATGGGACGCACTTCTTTGCCCCCCGATCCCACCCAATTGTCTGACCATAGCGAATACATTTTTTGCTTTTTTCACACTAAAGTTCCTTTAGTCCAATCAGGAGGCAGGTTGGTGAGAGCCCACCCTTTTTTGAAGCCTATTACAGCCTCTGGCTCTAATCAGGTGCTTCGAAAAAAACACACCCTCCCACCTCCGCCATAGGAATCCATGCACCCTCCGTCCTGAAAGAGACTCAGGCGCATAGATAGGGGGGTAGTGCCAGGGATAGGGGGGGGGGGGCGTGCACCTGCAATTCATGGGCTGCCACTGAAACCAGGAATAGTTTTTAGGGCAAATACAAGAAAACGGTCCTTCAAAAATGAAACAAAAAGAAAAATATTACAATAACAAATAACAGGGTACATGTACAAATATATAAGGGGTCCATATAGGGAACTTGGTGTCGAGTTATTCACTTTAAAGTCAACAAAGAGGACAAGGGGGCACTCTTTACGTCTAGAGGAGAAGAGATTTCATCTCCAAATACGGAAAGGTTTCTTCACAGTAAGAGCTGTGAAAATGTGGAATAGACTCCCTGCAGAGGTAGTTATGGCCAGCTCAGTGGATTGCTTTAAGAAAGGCCTGGATTATTTCCTAAGTGTACGTAATATAACTGGGTACTAAAATTTATAGGTAAAGTTGATCCGGGGGAAAATCCGATTGCCTCTCGGGGGATCAGGAAGGAATTTTTTCCCCTGCTTTAGCAAATTGGATCATGCTCTGCTGGGGTTTTTTGCCTTCCTCTGGATCAACTGTGGGTATAGAATTGGGTATATGGGCTGGTATATTTATTATGTGTATGTATGTGTAGGTATATGTAGTATGTGTGTGTGTATATATATATATATATATATATATGTATGTATAGTGTATGTATATATATGTATATGATATATATATTATTATTATTATTTTTTGGTTGAACTGGATGGACTTGTGTCTTTTTTTCAACCTGACTAACTATGTAACTATGTAACAGGGTGAATGTGGGCAGAAAAGGTCCCTGCAGCCAGTGTCCGTGAAACCTCCTTCTCCCTCTTTGTATGACCTGTATAACAATAATGTCCTGTATTTAAAGAAAAATCTCACTCTCTTAACTGCTAGCCGACCAGCCGCCGCAGTTGTACTGTGGCAACATGGCTCGGCTGTGCGAATCGGCGTTATGTTACATCAGTAACATAAATGGCCACTAACATAAACTCCCCGAGCTGATGCAAGTGCCCAGCGGTCTTGATCACCGATGGGCTCCTGCGATTGCTTGGGGCACACGGAGAACCGAGAGCTGTGTGTGTAAACACACAGTTTCCGGTTCTCTGAGGAGTAAACTGACAGATCGTCTGTTCATACAGAGTATGAACAGACGATCTGTTAGTTTCCCTACACAGTCCCCATCCACCTTCAGTTAGAACACTTCCTAGGACACACACTAACCCCTTCACTGCCAGTGAAATTTTTACAGTAATCAATGCAATTTTAATCGCACTGATCGCTGTATTAATGCCAATGGTCCCAAAAATGTGTCAAAACTGTCAGACGTGTCCTCTTTACGTCTTACACAGTTTCCGGTTCTCTGAGGAGTAAACTGACAGATCGTCTGTTCATACAGAGTATGAACAGACGATCTGTTAGTTTCCCTACACAGTCCCCATCCACCTTCAGTTAGAACACTTCCTAGGACACACACTAACCCCTTCACTGCCAGTGAAATTTTTACAGTAATCAATGCAATTTTAATCGCACTGATCGCTGTATTAATGCCAATGGTCCCAAAAATGTGTCAAAACTGTCAGACGTGTCCGCCATAATGTCACAGTCACAATAAAAATCTTAGATCACCACCATTACTACAAAAAAAAAATTTATAAAAATAAAAAATTTATAAAACTATCCCCTATTTTGTAGACGCTATAACTTTTGCGCAAACCAATTAATAAGCGCTTATTGCGATTTTTAAAAAACTTTTTTTTACCAAAAATATGTAGGAGAATACGTATCGGCCTAAACTGAGGAAAAAAAATAACCAGTTACACTTACCGGTAACAGCTTTTCTAGGAAATCTTCCAGGACGGCAGGCCTAAGAGAGTCTATCCCTTCTGCTTCTTGATCCTTGTAAAGGGAGAAAAACCTGCGGACCTTCGCATTCCTCCGGGAAGCGAACAATTCCATTTCTGGCTTGCCAAAATGCCTGCACACCAGGAAGAAGAACCTTGTCCCTCCTTGGTGGTTTAGGTATGCAACCGTGACCAGGTTGTCTGAGAGGACCTGAACCTCTCTGTCCTGCAGCTGCTGTTGGAAATAGTCTAGGGCTTTGCCTACTACCAGAAGCTCCCTGAAATTGGAGGATTCCCTGGCTTGGCTGCGGTTCCAGGACCCCTGGGTATATCGGTCTCCCAGATGAGCCCCCCGTGGTCGAGACCAATGGGTCTACCTGGGACCAGGGGCGACCTTTCAACAGATTATGTGGGTCGAGAGAGACCTCCTCTGTGAGGGAAGCTGCCGAGAAAGTAGTTGTGCCCAGGTTACTGCCGGTATGCAGGCGGTCATGAGACCCAGCAGACTCATATCTCAGAGAGGCTTCTCCTCTTTCGAGAAGGGTGACAACCGCAACCTGGACCTTCACTACCCTTTCTATTGGTAGGAATACCCTCTGTGCCTGCGAATCTAACAGGTAGCCTAGGTATAGTTTGGATTGAGATGGCGTCAGTGAGGACTTCTCCCGACTGACCATCCAGCCCAAGGTCTCCAGCCCTTCCAGGGGCCAACGCACTTGCACTATCCCTGTTACAGCCTCCAGGCCAGTCACAAGCTATCGTTGTGTCGATCCAAGCCTGCCGCTGCTGGGATTCGAACTCACAACTGCACCGGCTCGCATTGGCACAGCCGGCGCATCTACCCACTGAGCCACTCAGGAGTCCCCTTCTAACATGATGTCTCTGTCTATCACCGCTTGCCTCTCATCCACACTGTAGATCAGCAAGTCGTCCAGGTAGGGTATTAACCCTATCCCCTGCAGGTGTAGGTATGCTACGACTTCGGCCATCACCTTTGTAAATACCCTTGTGCTTGCCGCCAGCCCAAAGGGAAGTGCTCTGAACTGCCAGTGTTGTACCTTCTGCTGTATGCATACTGCGAAGCGTAGGTACTTCTGGTGTTCGGGAGCAATGTGTACGCATAGATATGCGTCCTTCAGGTCCAGAGTGA
The DNA here is from genome assembly GCF_037356315.1 of Lithobates pipiens. NCBI lineage: Eukaryota > Metazoa > Chordata > Amphibia > Anura > Ranidae > Lithobates > Lithobates pipiens. Next base: position 108,144,108 of record NW_027507748.1, read on the forward strand.
CCATAAGACTCTTGCCTGAAGATGTTTTCTTACTGAATAAATACTCTCCATTCTGAACCTCTTGGGAAGTAAGCAACGGTTGAGTCCTCTCAAATGTATTATTAACCGAAATCTGCCTGAGGGTTTTGGAACAACAAACACGTGTAAGTAAAAAACCCTGGGACAACTGACTGGTTGGTACTGGAGCAATAACCCCTTGCTCTGCCAGCTCCTTTAAATTTCCCAGTAACCCCTCTGCCCTGGCTGGGTCCCTGGGAAGAAAGGTAATAAGGAAGTTCCGTGGGGGAAGACCTTCTTTCGGAGAGGCTCCGGAACTGGAAAAAAGAATTGCACTTTTTTCTCTCCCCTTTCCAAGGTTCCACTTCTTCCTCTGTTCCACTTTCCCCTTATGAGTCTTTGAGTGGGGGCCTCGAAAAAAATCTCTTACCCCTTTCCCTCTTGGGCCTCACAGGGAACTTCTTTCCCTTTTCAGTAGGACGGGACAGGATATGATCTAGCCCTGACCCAAACAGGGAAACCTCAAAGGGAATGCCGCATAAGCGAGACTTGGAAGTGAAATCTCCATCCCAGGTCTTTACCCATAGGGCCCTCCTGGTGGAGTTTAGAAGTGCTGCTGACTTAGCTGTGGTCCTAACAGTCTCCACCGCTGCATCTGCCACATACGCTACCGCTCGACTGATTACCTCCAGCGAGTCTACAATCTCTATAGTCTCCTTACCCCGGGAGACGTGATCCATCGATCTGTCAAGCCAGGCGTCTGCCTTTCTGGCTACACAGGCGGAGGCTAGGGCCGGCGCCATTCGCCTCCCACCCCTTTGAGTAATATCTCAGACCTTTTATCCATCTGATCCTGGATGTTTCCAGAGTCTTCGAAGGATAAATCAGACCTCTTAGACACCTGTGCTAGGGCTGCATCCAAACGAGGAGTTTTTTTTTTTTTTTTTTAAACCTTCCTCCTCCTCATCCTTAAAGGAACACCTCTTCCAAGCTTTCAGTTTGAGGAGCTTACGTTCAGGTTCCTTCCATTCTCTGAGGACTATATCCTTCAGAGACTGGTGGATGGGAAAGGTTCTGGCCTGTAACCTTCCTAGGCCCCTATACACCCTATCCTGTGCAGAGGGGACCTGGATATCTTCTGAGGTGTAAATGGCCTTTAATAGGCCTTCCATGTCCTCCGTCGAGAACAAAAGTCCCCTAGGCTTAGCCTCCCCCTGGCTATCCTGGACTGAATCTTCCTCCTCAGTACTAAAAACTGGGACCTGTCTTCCTCCACCTCAGACAACAGGGAGACCTGGCCCTGTGAACTTGTCCGTATAAGATGTGGAAAAGTTTTCCTGTGAATGAGGGGTCTCCCTCCCAGAAGGACCCTCATCCTGACTCTTCAATAGAGTAGTTTGGAAAGACTGGAGGGTGGCTAACCTCTGTAAGGCCCTACATTCTTTCACAACCTGGGCGGTCTCCTTGCCTGCGAGCTTAAAGATACATCTATCACAGAAAGGCTTGCTGTGGTCTTGTGCTAATTTATAATTACAATAACCACGACGCTTGGACTTCGAAGTAGCCTTTCCTTTAGACCTACAGGCTGACCTCTGGCTAGAGCCTTCAGTCCCTGGAAACAGTAGAAAATAAACAATTAGCTACTCATGTCCTAAAGAGGCCAGGGGGGGTCTGCCTCAGAGTACCCTGCCCCTACAAAACACAGCTGGATCACTCACCCCCTGTGGCGACCTCAATGGCTGTTTGCTCAGACGGACCTTCCATTTCCATAGCGATTTAGCTGCCCTGCAGGATCGCTGGATCAGGTGCTGTCTTGAGCGTTCCCCTTGTTTGTCTTGGAGATGCTGCAATGCATGAAGCGCTTCACCAGAAATGCTGCCTGGGTGCTTTCCACTGCACCCTCTGCCATTTAAATGACCGCTGATTGGCGCCATTTTTTGGAGGTCCGTCGCCCGGCGACGTCGGGCCCTCCCGCCGGACTTCCGGTCTTGCGCAGTGATGATGGAACGCACGCCGGCGTCCAGACCCAGCGAGATCTCCTCTATCCGGAAACTCGATGCCCGGAAGTGACGCGTCTTTCGACGAACTTCCGGACATGTGCAGTAGTGCTGGAACGCACGCCACCGCGTTCAGCACTGCTTGGAAAGATGCAGCTCCCCGCCTCCACCAACGAACCCAGTTCTAGGTGAGGCACAAACACAATATGGGGAGCAGCACGATTAGGACAACTCCCCTGTCCCCTGCGGCTGAAAACAAGGCTTTCCTGAGGAAAGACCTTGAGTGAGGCCGCGTACACACGCGGGGACTGTTCGCCCAACTTTGTCCGCTGAACAGTGTTTCGGCGGACAGTCTGCTCGTGTGTGGGCTTCAGCGGACAGTTTCAGCGGACAGTCTGACGAACAAAGTTTTTCGGAAATTCCGTAAAACTGTCCGCTGAAACTTGGTTTGAGCGGACAGTCTGCCCGTGTGTAGGCTTGTTCGTCAAACTAAGTTCCGCGCATGCTCAGAAAGGATTTACACGGCGAAGGTTGCATTGCAGTGTATAGGACGTCGTATTTCTAGTCCCGTCGTACGTGCCGTTCACGTCATTGCGCAAGTTTCAGCGGACTGTTCGTTCGTCGTGTGTGGCCAAGTCCGTCCATGCTAATTTTGAGCGGACTGTCCGCTCAAACTGTTTGACGAACAAAGTTGGGCGAACAGTCCCCGCGTGTGTACGCGGCCTGAGGATTATCCTAACCCCCCCAGGTGCTCCTGGGGGTTACACGAGACCATCACAGACCCTGTCTGTCTGAGTCCCAGGAAAAATAATCCTGTTTAGAGAAAAACGGGGTCCCAGACCCCTCAGAAAAAAACAAAAAAGGAGAAACTTGGTTTCGCTGCCATCCTGTGGGAAACACAATCAAGAACTGAGGGTCTGAGGGAGGGGTGGGGACTTTTAAACTTGTTGTTGATTGTGTTTCCTGTCAGGTGGACCAGTCATCTCTCTTAGGCCTGCCGTCCTGGAAGATGATTAGAGAAATTTTTTTAATATATTTTTGGGGGATATTTATTATAGCAAAAAGTAAAAAATAATGTGTTTTTTTCAAAATTGTCACTCTTTTTTTGTTTATAGCACAAAAAATAAAAACCGCAGGGGTGATCAAATACCACCAAAAGAACGCTCTATTTGTGGGGGAAAAAAGGACGTCAATTTGGTTTGAGAGCTACGTCGCACGACGGAGGAATTGTCAGTTAAAGCGACACAGTGCCGAATCGAAGTGGTTAAAGCAGTGGCCACCAACCAGTGGACTGTGGATCACTGATGGTCCACGAAAAAATGTTGGTGGTCCCCAGGGGTTCTGCCGCAAATCAAGATTGTGGCCGATGTTTACAACCCAATGTTGTTTCCAGTCCTGTTCTCAACACTGTCAGTGAGCATTGACCTCCAATGCCTTCTCTATAGTTTCGGCTCTTGTGAACTCAGAGAGAGGCTCTGGGAGTAGTGCAGAGAGCGGGAGGTGAAGAAGGAGGGGACTTCTAATGGCAATGCTTTTCACAGAATCTAAGGAGGGAGCACGGAGCTTTGGCACATGGCTGGATAAAGAGGTGAGATCCAATGATGAGTCTGTGTAAGGCAGTAGTATGTCTGTGTTCCCCGAAATCAGGGACAGTTGGGAGCTTTGCTGTATCCTGGACATGTAATCTATGGATATGCACTGCTTTTATCTCTTCTATTGCTTTCTGTCTGCTAACAATAAAATTTCTCTTAGGCCGGATTCACACTACTCCAACACTCCAATCCCAATTTGCCCTGCGACTTCATGTCTGACTTCCATGAATAGTGTCCGACCATACCAGGCCCTTTGAGTCTGGTATAATTCTTGAGAGGGAACCCACGTCAAAAGTTTAAAAATAAATGGTGTGGGGTCCCCCTCCGAGACCATAACTGACCCTTTTGTCTGGTATCGTTTTCAAGGGGAACCCTATGCTAATTAGTTTTTTTTCAAAATGGAGTGAGTCCCCCAAAATCCATACCAGACACTTATCCAAGCATGCAGCCCGGCAGGTCAGGAAGGGGGGGGGCGAGTGCCTGCCCCCTACTGGACCATACTAGTCCACGTGCCCTCAACATGGGGGGGGGGGGGTGACAAGGGCCTCTTCCTGACATCCCAGGGTGGTGGTTGTGGGGGTATGCAGGCAGGGGGCTTATCGGGATCTGAAAGGGGACCCCCAGATCCCAGGCCCCATGTGAATGATGGAACATTGTACTCCAATCATTCACCTCCAAAAAAGCAGTGTAGTGTAAATATAATCAAAAGACGTTTTTTGACAAGTCCTTGATTAAAAATTAAGAATGTCCCCCATCATAGCTCCATGTCCTCTTCCTCCGGTCTTCTCCCTCCTCCTCCTCCAACTTTGCCCTGCAAATTCATATCTGACGTCCATGAATGGAATCTGACCATACCAGGCCATTTGAGTCTGGTATGATTCTTGAGGGGGAACAACAATGTGGGATCACCCCCCCCCCAAGACCATATCAGACCCTTCCATCTGGTACCGATTTTAAGGGGAACCCCACGCCAATTCCCCCCCAATTAATTTCGGACCCTTTTCTGAGCATGCAGCCCGGCAGGTCAGGAAGTGGGGGGGGGGGGCGAGTGCCTGCCCCCTCCTGGACCATACCAGGCCACATGCCCTCAACATGGGGTGGGGATGAGGGGGACAAGTACCTCTTCCCAACAACCCTGGGCGGTGGTTGAGGGTGTGTGCGGGCAGGGCGCTTATCGGAATCACTTGTCTTGCCAGCAGTTTAGACATTAATTTACAAAAATGTGAGGGGTGTATTCACTTTTGTGAGATGCTGTATACTGTATATATGTGATTCTGCACTTCTGCTTAGGGGGCTTGCACCACAGGTGTGCTGCTTCTGGTGTGATTAGTCACAACAGAAGCCAATCAGTGGGTGCCGGCCATGGGATGTCCACTGGCACCCACCTATCATCGGTAAGAGAGGCTGGATGCAGAAAAGCAGGGAATAAAATCTATCACTTCCTTAAGACCCCTTTCACACCACACCACCCATAGCGGCATTTTACCGCCGGATTTGCTGTGCATTTCGGCCACTAGCGGGGCGCTTTTACCCCCGCTAGCGGCCGAGAAAGGGTTAAAACCTCTGGCAATACGCCGCAATAGCTGCGTTTTGCCGGCGGTATTACAGTGCTGCCCCATTGATTTCAATGGGTAGCAGCGGTGGAGGAGCAGTAAACACACCACTCCTTCACCGCTCCAAAGAAGCTGTTGGCAGGACTTTTCCCTGACGTCCTGCCAGCGCACAGCTGTAGTGTGAAAGCCCTCTGGCTTTTTTTTTCACCTCACGCTGACAGCGGAGGAGAAAAAAAGGCGATCACTGGCTCACCTTAAAGGGACATCGGTCCCCGAAACGGAAGAGGCAATTATGCCTCATAATTGGAACCTGAAAGTACCCACAAGTGCCACCTCTCAATGCCCGCAAGTGGTGCCAATCAGTGCTACATAGATGTGCTGCCTATCAGTGTAACCGATCGGTGCCCATCACTGCCACCTATTGGTGCCCAACAGTGCCGCCTCATCAGCGTAAATCAATGACGGACAAAATTACCAGTTTTAAAATTTTATAACAAAATAAAAAAAAAAAAAAAAATATTTAAATGCGGTCTTTTTACATTTTTTGAACAAAAAATAAAAATTGCAGAGGTGATCAATTACCACCAAAAGAAATCTCTATTTGGGGGAAAAAAAATACAAAAATTGAATTTGCGTACAGTGTTGTATGACCGCACAATTGTCAAAGTGCGTCAGCGCGAAAAGTTGAAAATTGGTCCGGATAGGAGGGGGGTTTATGTGCTCAGTAAGCAAATGGTTAATAGTGCAGAAATCAGAAAAGGCAGTGCTGATCAAATGCCACCAAAGGAAATCTCTATTTGTGGGGGGAGGAGAAGAAAAATACTTGTTAAATGTGTACAGTGTCGCAAGACTGCGCAATTGTCACAGTAACCCAGTGTCATATCACAAAAAAAACGAAAAAAAAAAGGTATCCTCATACATGTGGTGTAATGGGGGCACAGAAATGTGTGGTGTTTTCAGGGGGAATAGCAGCTCTGTGTCCTTCACCATCACTTTGTACATTATTATTATGTACTCGTTAGTATCCTGAGGAGAAGAGCCTCTTCTCTGTCAGCCTCCTCTCTGGTCTGGCCGCACACACGTTTCCTATTCCATAGATGAGTTCGGAATCACATGGCTCCTCGCTCAGCTCTCGTTAACATTCGGCTTCCGTAGTTGCTGTGCGCTGCTGGGAGCTAAACAAAGATGGCGGCCCCCGGTGTGGGGAGTACGGAAGAGGAGCGGGTGAGGTGAGGGCTCGGAGTGTGAAGCGTATATACAGTATGTATGAGGTGCGAGAGCCGTACAAGGAGAAGCGGGGTGTATGAGGACATCAGACCGGAGAGTGCGGGGAGCCGGGTGAAGGCCCCGGCCTGTATACAGGAGGCCAGAATAAGCTTAGCAGTCTTCTACACACAGGCTGCGGTCATATTGTGTGCGGGTGATAGAGCGGGAGGCGGAGTACTGATCTGAAATAGGGAATATTCCATGTGTAGAAGGCTACTGCTTTATGGCAGGCCCTAGTGACCACACTGTGGCCCTCAGGGCCCCTACAGACACTAATCAGGCTTTTCCCTATTGCCGTGTTATAGCAGTGATATCTAGCAGTCTCATGTCATGTGTCTCCATTCATTTACAATTCATTGAGGCTTGTCCTATGTTTAAGACAGTCCCTGCCACTAGTCTGTAGTCTGCGACCCGCTCTTGGGCCGTGACCCGCTTTTGGGCCGCGCTCGTGGCCCCGTGTTATGTGACCTCCCCAGCGGGTGGCCTCAGGTAAGAGGAGAGATCGGCGACAATGGCTGCAGAGCCTGATGTCACCCATAGACTTACTGTGGGGTATCCGCTGCCCTACATTGAAGTTGGGGAGATGACCCGACCAAAGCACCCTAGGATTAGGTCAGTATACACATCTTTCCTTTACGCCAGAGGTCCCCAACCTCCTGGCCACCGGTACCGGTCCGTGGCCTGCTAGGAACTGGTTTGCTGTATGTTTACTTGTGACCACGGAAATAAAAGCTTTAGACCCTTTTGTTAACAATCCTTGGTGTGCTGATGAGATTTCTTTACTCTGCTAGGAACTGGGTCGCACAGCAGGAGGCTTAAACCACTTTGACCTACAGGTAAGCCTAGATTAAGGCTTACCTGTAGGTCCAAGAAATATCTCCTAAACCTATACGGTTTAGGAGATATTTACCTGAAGACAGCCGCCGCTGTCTACGGCGCACTATGCGATGCATAGTAGTCCATTATGCTTTACCTTTGCAGGGAATCAAAGAGGAAGTAAACCCATTAGGGTGTACTTCCTCTTTAACCGCTTGAGATCCGCGCTATAGCCGAATGACGGCTACAGCGTGGACCTGCTTTGCCGGGACTACGTCTATTGAAGTCGTCCCGTGCACGAGTGGCCTGCTCGTCCCCTGAGATCAGCGAGTCTGAGACTCGCTTGATCACGGATCGAAGCAAGGGGTCGATCCTGACCCCTTACCACGTGATCAGCTGTCAGCCAATGACAGCTGATCATGGTGATCACAACAGAGCCGGTAATCGGCTATTGAGGAGAGAAAAAAAAAAGCCGATCACAGGCGGCCGTGAGAGGGACTTGAGTGCCGATCACAGGCGGCCGTGAGAGGGACTTGAGTGCCGATCACAGGCGGCCGTGAGAGGGACTTGAGTGCCGATCACAGGCGGCCGTGAGAGGGACTTGAGTGCCGATCACGGCCAAGTCATCAGTGCCCACCTGCCCGAGGCCAGTGCAACATACATATAGTAAAAGTGCCACCCATCAGTACCACCCCTTAGTGCCCATAGTGCCACCTATCAGTTCCCACAATCTGCCTCAACAACAGTGCTGCACCTCATGTGCCACCCATCCGTGCCACCCATCCGTGCCCATCAGTACTGCCTTATCTGTGCCTATCGGTGCCACCTTAACCGTGCCTATCAGTGCCCACCAGTGCCGCCTCATCAGCGCATTTAAATGAAGGAGAAAAATGACCTGTTTGCAAAATTTTATAACAAACTATTAAACATGATTTATATTTTATTTTTTTTGCATATTTTTTGGTTTGTTTAGCAAAAAATAAAACTCCCAACTGTAATTAAATGCCACCAAAAGAAAGCTCTATTTGTGGGAAAAAAATGATAAAAATTTCATTTGGGTACAGTGTTGTATGACCGCGCAATTGTCATTCAAAGTGCATCAGTGCTGAAAGCTGAAAATTGGTCTGGGCATGAGGGGGGTTTAAGTGCCCAGTAAGCAAGTGGTTAAACAGTTTAAAAAAAAAGGCATGCCAGGAATGCTAACTGCACATTGGCTGTGCTCTCAACTGAACTGTCAAACTACCCATTGGCTGGTGTCATAATGGATCACATGTGCAGCACCGTGGCAGCTGAAGATTAAACAGAGGCAAAGATGGCAGCTTCCGTGGATGAAAACAATAGGGGAGTTTACTTCCACTTTAATTAGCGAACAGAGAGCTGTCAGAGTGCTTTATCACTGCAGTAGTGAGCGGTGTGTTGAGCGCATCACATAGCTCCCCCAGTGCAATAAAACATCTGTCACCGCACGCTGTGTGAATTAGTACTACAGCCACTCGCATTACTGCTTGAGCCCTGCCTTATGTCAGATAAGCGGTGGTATTCGATTCTCATAGGGGCACAAACCCTGCTATAAACTGTAAGAAAATCGAATGGCTGAAGATCTGAGGTGGAGCAGAGATGGTGATGCTAGTGCTCCTTAACACAGAGACTACCATGAAAACTCTATCGGTAAGTGCCAGTAAAAAAAAAAAAATTCAAGTCAGACACTCACCAGTCGCACGGTCCAGTGATGCCGGCGTACAAAGCCCCGCTCCTCTGCCCCTCCTCTCCCCAGAACTGGCATTCATGACGTGTCGAAGAAGAAAAAACAAAATGTTTTCCTCAGTTTAGGCCAATATATTTATGGCATTATTTTTATTGTTATTATTTTTACTAGTAATGGCGGCATTCTGCAATTTTTATTGGGACTGCGACATTATGGCGTACACATTGGACACTTTTGACACATTTTTGAAACCAGTGGCAATTATACTGTGATTGGTGCTATAAAACCTTACTGATTACTTGCCGGGCACTTGCATCAGCTCTGGGCACATGCCTCTGGCAGTGAAAAGGCAAAGAGACGTAAGGTAGCATTGTTTCGCCCAGTTGTGCCATTCTGCTGCAGTAAAACTGCGGCAGCTGGTTGGCAAGAGGCTAGAAAATAAAATTGCAGTTGTTGCAATACTTTCTGTCGCACTGTATTTTCGCAGCGGTCTTACAAGAGCACTTTTTTGGAAAAAATACACTTTTATGAGTTAAAAAAATAGGACAACAGTAAAGTTAGCCCAATTTTTTTTTTTTTTTTTTTTTTATATTGTGAAATATGTTACGCTGAGTAAATTGATACCGAACATGTTGCACTGAAAAACTGTGCCCGCTTGTGGAATGGCGACAAACTTTCACCCTCAAAAATATCTATAGGCAATGTTTAAAAAAATTGTACAGGTTGCATGTTTAGACTTACAAAGGAACTCTAGTGCTATAATTATTGCTCTTGCTCTACCGATCACGGCAATACCTCACATGTGGTTTAAACACTTTTCATATGCGAGCTCGGCAGGACAGGGCCCGTTCAAAATTTGTAATTTTTTTACACTGTTCTTTAAAAAAAATAAATGTGTCGCTTTTATTCCTATTACAAGGATTGTAAACATCCTTTGGAATTTAGAAGAAAAGCTTCACAGCCTGGCTCCCCACTGCGCATGTGCGATTCAACTGGTCCCTGCTGTCTTCTGGGACCTGTGTGTCTACCAGAAGACAGCGGGGGTGACGGATGTAGCATAGATATCCACAGATACTGCAGGTATCTATGCCCGGAAGTGGGAACAAATACCTGGATTATACAGGTATCTGCTTTATTGCTTTGTTGTCTGTGTCCCCAAGATTCACCCCTTATTTGTCATGATGATCAATGCAGATGAGAGAGAAAGTAAAGGGGGAAACTCAAGATTTTGGCATCCTCCCCAGAAGGAGTAGGGGAAAAACTTCTAATGGAGACAGATATAAGTGACAACTAAAAAGGGAATTCCCCCATCCCAGGTTTTTTTTTTTTTTTTTTTTTATTTCCTGTTGCACTTCTGGGACAGGAAGTGAGCAGAAATGTACACAGGCAGCTAAAAATAACCTGGCAGGGGTTTTAACCCTTTCCTACTCTACCCAAAATACAAAAGGTTTAGGCTATACATACACATTACCTTTAAAACGTATCAAACATTTTGTGATCTGCCTATGGCTCCAAAAGTTTTGTAGCTATGAAAGAATTGAGAAAAAGAGCCGAATGACTGATCCTTCTTCACATTATGTGGCAGCGCAGCCTTTGATGACAGATGGTGTTCTAGCCCAATTGGGACCATGCTATACAGATTTTATTCATATCCCCATCATTTAAAGGCATTCATGGACACTAATAAACACAGGGACTGAGTTGATTTTACTTAATTAATTTTAATTATTTCTCTTTATTTCAGCCACAAACAAAGCAGAGCTCTTCTAAAGAAGGAAAAGCGAAGGAAGAAAAGACAGGCTCTTGCTAAATTAAGAGAAGCAGGTTTGTCATTTGAAAGCTTTGTACTTCTAATGAAAGTGAGAATTTCCAATAATTAAAGGTGAACTAAAGTATAAAATTAACAATCTGTGAGCAGGTAGACTCTTTATTGCAGAAGAGAATGCACTAGGATAAAGGTTACTAGGAACTGGTAAGCTGCAATGTATCAAACTTTAAACGGGAAGTACAGACTGACAATCACCAGCTCTCGGTGCGATGCAGCATTCACATAGGAGCTCACAGCAGGAGTCTGGTGCGTCTCCGCTCACCGTTTCGTTTCAGCCAAAATTTTTGGCCAAATTTGGACCTGAAATGGACTAAAAGACGCACAGCACTCCTGTGCAGTTCACACCAGAGCTGCTGCAGAAATGTGTGAACCGGCTCCATAGAGAGCTGGTCATAATCTCCTGCTTTGTGAATTGGATGCAGAGAAATTTGCAATACTGTGAACCCAGCCAAAAAGTAAAACTTTTATTTATTTTTTTTATCTTTGGGTAGAGTGGAGAAGAATACAAACACTTGTCAGATTTTCACTGTTGGCTGTGTCCCCGTTAGGGAGATTGACCCTCTGTATTTCTCCTGCTTACCATTATCATCAAAAGTGGAAGAATGTTCCAAATGTTGTATTGTCCTCATAACAGTAATAGAGGTGAAATCTTCCAATAGGGACACTAGTTCTGGTTACGCTGTTGTCAACCAAGGATTCCCTCACTTTGGAGGGATTTCCTCTCACTTCCTGTAAAGGCTATGGGACAGGAAGTGAAGATAAATCTCCCCAGTGGGACACAGATGGGGAAGAAAAACCTGACTGGTTATAACCCTTCCTTATTCTATCCAAAATGAAAAAAAGTTTTACCTTTTCTACTTTTTAAGGGATACATTCACCTTCAAAAACATTTTACATGTCCCACCTGTTTTTTTTTTTTTGGGTGGAGCATGTAACATGTTCCCGATCTTGCAGCCACTCCCTGTGACAGCTGTACCTGCTGTTTAATATTTGAAAAGAACGTAGCCTACAGGGCTCCGCCCACCCGGGCATGTCATTCAGAGTTCTGTGAATGAATGTACTACAAGTACCAGCTTCCTTTGCAGCTGTCTGCTTGTAGTTCTCATTGAACTACTAGGGCATTGAGTGCTCTAGTAGGTTCTTCCTTCCCCTTATGATGTAAGGGCAGACAGCTTACACTGGCAGTGTGTAGGAATCCTGCATTTCACCGCAATTTGCTAATTGTGGATGCAATGCTTTTCAGGCTCCTATAAAAAAAAAAAGATATAAAAAATATTTACTAGCAGAAAAAAAATTTGCATTTTATTTAAAAGTGAACTTGTCCTTTAATACAAGATCCGGAGTTGCAGTGTGTGGATGTTGCTAGATTTTATGACTGCCTTTTTTTCCCACAAATAGAGCGTTCTTTTGGTGGTATTTGATCACCCCTGCGGGTTTTATTTTTTGCACTATAAACAAAAATAGAGCGACAATTTTGAAAAAAAAACGCATTTATTACTATAATAAATATTCCCCCAAAAATATATAAAAAAACATTTTTTTTCCTCAGGTTAGGCCGATACGTATTCTTCTACATATTTTTGGTAAAAAAAAATCGCAATAAGTGATTTATTGATTGGTTTGCACAAAATTTATACCGTTTAAAAAATAGGGGATAGTTTTATGGCATTTTTTTTATTAATTTTTTTTTTTTTTTGTGACTGCCACATTATGGCAGACACATCGGACCTTTTTGACACATTTTTGGGACCATTGTCATTTATACAGCAATCGGTGCTATACAAATGCACTGATTCCTGTGTAAATGACACTGGCAGTGAATGGGTTAACCAGGGGGTGGCATTGTAGGGGTTAAGTGTCTCATAGGGGCTTGTTACTAACTGTGGGCGGCTGGGCTGTGTGTTAGTGAACACTGATCTCTGCTCCAATCACAGGGAGCAGAGATCACTGTCACTTGTTGCTAGGCAGAACCTCAGCCTCCCCGCGGTGATAGAGTCCGCAGGACCCACGACTGGACTCACGGGGATCCTGACATGCACGATGGCAGGGCGGCAAATACAAATGGATGTACCTGTATGCCAATTTGCCTGCCCGTGCTATACATCATCGCGCGCCGGTCAGGAAGTGGTTAAATGCCCCCATCATTGCAGCCTTGTGTTATGATTGCAGGCTATTTAAAATTGGCGTTGATCGCCGCTGATTGCGAGAGGAGTGAAGCAAGCGCCGCCGACCTACACAAAGCCGAGTGTATTCGGCTTTATGTATGTCGGTGGCACTCGGTCCACTCACAATCAGCAGGGATCAGTGTATAACAAGCACCCACGATTTTCCCCTGAATTTAAGGGGGAAAATATAGTGTGTGTTATACACCGATAAATACTGTGTGTGTGTGATACTTTGCTACAATGTAATGTAAAGTAGTGAGTGTACAGCTTGTATAACAGTGTAAATTTGCTGTCCCTTCAAAATAACTAAACGCAGCCATTAATGGCTAAACCGCTGGTAACACAAGTGAGTACACCCCTAAGAGAAAATGTGCAAATTGGGGCCAAAGTGTCAGTATTTTGTGTTGCCACCATTGTTTTCATCAGAGCTTCACAGGTGGCCACTGGAGTCCTCTTCCACTCCTCCATGACGACGTCACAGAGCTGGTGGATGTTAGAGACCTTGCGCTTCTCCACCTTTCATTTTGAGGATGCCCCACAGATGCTCAATAAGGTATAGGTCTGGGGACATTGTTGGCCAGTCCATCACCTTTTACCCTTGGCTTCTTTAGCAAGGCAGTGGTCATCTTGGAGGTGTGTTTTGGGGTTGTTATCCTTTTGCAATATTGCCTTGCGGCCCAGTCTCCAAGGGGAGGGGATCATGCTCTGCTTCAGTATGTCACAGTACATGTTGGCATTCATGGTACCCTCAATGAACTGTAGATCCCCAGTGCCAGCAGCACTCGTGCAACCCCAGACCATGACACTCCCACCACCATGCTTGATTGTAGGCAAGGCACACTTATGTTTGTACTCTTCACCTGGTTGCCGCCACACACGAGTGACACCATCTGAACAAAAATAGGATTTTTATAATGGCTTGCCTGAAATAATTTTCTTGGAGTACATCACGGGACACAGAGCCATAGTAGTAATTATATTGGTATATAGGCACCTTCAGGTGATTGACACTGGCATTCCCAATACAGGAAGTTCACACCCTATATAACCCCTCCTACTACCAGGAGTACGTCAGGTTTTTTAGCAAAGCAATATACCTAAACCCCAGAAAGAGGAGAGGGACCTCTGTGTCCCTGTTATAAAAATCCTATTTTATTTATCATATATCACAGGACACAGAGCCATAGTAGAAACTATATGGGAGGTCCCATAGTAATGCTATTTGAGGGGAGGGAGACACAACCAATAGGGCACCCCCAGACTTGAGGACCTATACTGCTGCCTGCAGCACACTGCGCCCAAATGCGACATCCTCATGTCTTCTTATATCCACATGATAAAGCATAGTGAATGTATGTACTGAAGCTATGGAGGCCTGATGATGCACTGCTCTGGTCGAGTGCACTTTGATTTGAAAAAAGGTTGTATAAAAACTTGGACCAAAGAATGTGAAGCAAGCGGTCTTTGAAAAAATACCAATAAAGCTGAGACTTGGCCCTTGATGGTACTCAAGGCCAGCTTCATCTCTACCCCTATTTGTAGAAAGGCAAGAATTCTGTCTATGTTGTACTTCTGAGGGTGCCAACCCTTGGACTCGCACGAGGAAACATAAGCCCTCCAGACTCTATATGTGGTGGTGAAGGAAGGTAGCAAATCTATTGCAGGGTCTGGAATGGTTACTGCCAGTGTCCAAGGTTGTCATAACAGACGCAAGTGGCATAGGTTTGGGGAGCACACCTGAGGATGAGACTGACGCAGGGATCTTGGAGAGTCGAGGATGTGGGGAGGTCCTCGAACTGGAGACAGCTGAAAGCCATTTCCCTGGCTCTCAGAGCTTTCCAACAGGAGCTCCAGGGACATCACGTCCAGGTCTGTTCAGACAATTCCTCAGCAGTTGCTTAATCAGCCATCAGGGGGCCACCAGAAGCGGTTCCATGTGGGCTCTGACGGAAACAATATTCAACTGGGCCAAGGTCACGGTGCTCTCACTATCTGCAGTACACCTAAAAGGGGGGTTAAACCAGATGGCAGACTTCCTCAGGAAGTTGAGGGAGAGAGACTGGGTTCTGAGTCAAGTCATCTACAGCATGATTATCCAGAAGTGGGGGGTTCCATGTGGGTACCTTTTCACTTTAAGGGAGAACGCAAAATCTCCCCTCTTCTCTCTGAACCGGTGGGACAGGGCAATAGAGGTGGACGCTCTTTCTCAGAGCTGGTATTTTTCAAAGTGCTATGCCCCCCATACTGTTGCCCGCAGTCTTGAGGAAATTCCAGTCAGAGGACATGACCCTGATCTTAATAGTGCCACACTGGCCCAGGAGGCCATGGTTCTCTGTCCTAAAGAAGCTGGCGGTGGAACCACCTTGGATATTGCCAGTCAGTGAAGACCTCCTATATCAAGGCCCAATCTGCTGCCCTCAGGTGGAGAGTTGGAATCTGGTAGCCTAGCTACTGAAGAGGAAATGCTGAGAAGCAAGGAGTTCTCCGAAAGGTTGGTAGCGACTCTTCTAAATTGTAGGAAAGAGACGCGCAAGATTTATTTGAAAGTCTGGAAGAAGTTCAATTCTTGGTGCTCAGAGAGCTCCTTTTAACGTTCGCAGTCCAGTAGCAGTGCTGGAGTTCCTACAGAGTGGGGCAGATAAGGGACTAGCCCTTAGTACTTAAGGGTCAGGTTTCGGCTTTAAGTGTATTCCTTGAACAACTAGCAGTGAATCCTTTCAGTTCCGGACCAATAAACACCTTAAGGACCAGAGGTCTTTTTGCAATTTCGCACTGCGCTGCTTTAACTGGTAATTGCGCGGTCATGCAATATTGCACCCAAACGAAATTTGCGTCCTTTTCTTCCCACAAATAGAGCTTTCTTTTGATGGTATTTGATTGCCTCTGCGATTTTTTTTTTTTTGCGATATAAATGAAAAAAGAGCGAAAATTTTGAAAAAAAAAGATATTTTCTTCTTTTTGTTATAAGAAAAATCGAATAAACTAAATTTTAGTCATACATTGAGGGCAAAATTTATTCAGCCACATGTCTTTAGTAAAAAAAATGTCAATAAGCGTATATTTTTTGGTTTGCGCAAAAGTTATAGCGTCTACAAACTAGAGTACATTTTCTGGAATTTACACAGCTTTTAATTTATGACTGCCGATCTCATTTCTTGAGGTGCTAAAATGGCAGGGCAGTACAAATCCCCCCCCAAATGACCCCATTTTGGAAAGTAGACACCCCAAGGAAATTGCTGATGGGTATGTTGAGCCCATTGAATATTTATTTTTTTTTTGTCCTAAGGGATTGAATAATGACAAAAAAAAAAAAAAAAATTTTTTTTTACAAAAAGTTGTCACTAAATGATATATTGCTCACACATGCCATGGTTATATGTGAAATGACACCCCAAAATACATTCTGCTGCTTCTCCCGAGTACGGGGATACCACATGTGTGGGACTTTTTGGGAGTCTAGTCGCGCACAGCACCCCGAAAACCAATCACCACCTTCAGGATTTCTAAGGGTGCAAATTTTTGATTTAACTCCTCACTACCTATCACAGTTTCGAAGGCCATAAAATGCCAAAATAGCACAAAACCCCCCCAAATGACCCCATTTTGGAAAGTAGACACCCCAAGCTATTTACTGAGAGGCATGTTGAGTCCATGGAATATTTTATATTTTGCCAAAAGTTGCAGGAATATTACAAACTTTTTTTTTTTTGCACAAAGTTGTCACTAAATGATATATTGCTCACACATGCTATGGGCAGAAGTCAAATTACACCCCAAAATAAATTCTGCTGCTTCTCCCGAGTACGGGGATACCACATGTGGGGGACTTTTTGGGAGCCTAGTTAACTAGCTACCTAGCGACACTGATGCAGCGTTCAGAAAAATTATCGCTTAGTGACACTGGCAAAAGGGGGTGAAAGGGTTAACTAGCGGAAATCAGGGGGTTAAAACCATTATTGGGTAGTATATCGGGGTACCTAGCGCTATAAAAACCTGGCGGTGAACCTAAAAAAATAACTAGCTACCTAGCGACTGTAGCGACACTAATGCAGCGATCAGAAAAACGATCGCTTAGTGACACTGGCAAAAGGGGGTGAAAGGGTTAACTAGCGGCAATCAGGGGGTTAAAAACATTATTGGGTAGTATATCGGGGTACCTAGCGATATAAAAACCTGGCGGTGAACCTAAAAAAATAACTAGCTACCTAGCGACACTAGCGACACATGCAGCGATCAGAAAAATGATCGCTTAGTGACACTGGCAAAAGGGGGTGAAAGGGTTAACTCTAGGGGCAATCAGGGGGTTAAATCTTTATTGGGGGGTGATAGGGGGCTACCCTGGACCTAACACTAACTGTCCTGACAGTTTTTACTGTCACAACTGACACTGAATGCATTGATCAGTAAAGAAATGATCAATGCAATCAGTGACACTGTGACTGGGGGGGGAGGGGGGGGGGATCGGGGGGCGATCGGGGGGGGTTTGTGTGCCTGTGTGTACCTACATGTCAGTGTAGTGTTCGTGCACACTTACTTTTACTCTTCTCCTCGTAGTCCGGTCAAAAAGACCGCCCCGAGGAGAATGACATCACTTCCTCCTTCCTGTGTAAACAATACACAGGGGAGGAAGCTTCTCATTGGCCAGGAGCGATCCAGAGGGGGTGGCCGAAAACGAACGGCCATCCCCTCATCACGGAGCGCTCCTGCACCGAATCGGACCGCCGTAACCAGCGGGAGGGGGTCCGATGGGACCCCCCACCCGCTGGAAGGCAATCACGTAGATGTACGTGATTCTGCCTGCCTGTGCCATTGTGCTGACGTACAATGGCAATACGGCGGTCCTGAAGTGGTTAAAGCTTTAAATCGGCAGAGACCAGTCGGCTTCCATAACTTTCCTGTTTGGGATCTCTCCCTAGTATTGCAGGCTCTTACAGAGGATCCTTTTGAGCCTATTGAGTCTTGTATGGTGACATTTTTAACCCTCCAGACTGTTTTTCTGATAGCAATCACTAACGCAAGGAGGGTTAGTGAGCTAGAAGCCCTCTCGAGGAGGGCACCTTTCCTTCAAGTCTTTCCGGATTGGATTATTTTTAAACCGGATCCGGCCTTTTTTTTTTTTACCAAAGGTGGCTTCTAAATTTCATAGAAGCCAGGAAATCTGTTTGCCCACTTTTTTTGTTCAAATCCTGTGAGGGAACGGGAGCATGTCTTCCACAGGTTAGATGACCGGAGATGTGTACTAAAATATCTGGAGATTACGGAACAGTTTAAGAAATCTGATATCTTTTTTTTTTTTTTTTTTTTTTTTTGTCGAACGTTCCGACAACAAAATCCGTCTTTTTTTTTTTCTGACGAATTTTGCCCGAAACTGGTATTGCATACACACGGTTGGACAAAGTTGTCAGAAAATCCGATCGTTCGTAACGTGATGACGTTATTTCGTTAGGACGGGACTACGTTCAGGCTAGTAGCCAATAGCTTTGGTCTAGGAATTTGATCCGAGCATGAGTGGCACGTTGTCCAACCGGAATTCTCTAGAAACGATCGGACAAAGTCCGATCGGATCATATTGTCGATTTGTTGGTCGGACACTCTGACGGAAAAAGTCAGATGAAGCCCACACACGGTCGGATTATCCGACAACGCGGTCCGATCGGACATTTTCCATCGGAATGTCCGACCGTGTGTACAAGGGCTTAAAGATCTGGTGGAGACAGTGTTTCCTGAGATAGGAGGAGCCGTGGTCTCTCGAGTGTGCTGTCCTGAAAGCCTCTTGGAAAAAACATTACCGGTAAGTAAGATTTTTTTTTTTTTTTTTTTTTTTTTTTTCATATCCTCAGAGTTCTTTAACATGAGGTGTCATGTTGAACTTCCAGTGACAAGTAAGAGAGTGAGAGCAATAACACCAAATTTAACACACCTGCTCCCCTGTATAATGGCTGCATGTTGAGTTATTTTGAGGGGACAGCAAATTCACACTGTTATACAAGCTGTACACTCACTACTCTACACTACCGTAGCAACGTGTCATTTTTTTTTCAGTGTTGTCACATGAAAAGATATAATAAAATATTTACAAAAATGTGAGGGTTTGTACTCCCCTTTTGTGCGATACTGTGTGTGTAGATAATTTTTTAGGGGAACATTATTTTTGCTGTCTGGTACTGGCGATGAAGAAAATCTGAATTTTGGATTAGCTTCTATAAGTTTGAGGGGGGTAAGCAAGAGTTGAGTTGTTCACGAAAATTGAAAACAAAATATTTACATACTTTAAAGCAGGACTCCAGCTTTTAGACCTAATTTTTAAACAGGAAAAAAGATCCTGAAGTTCTTCTTTAACTTGATACTTTTCTGTATGGCAGAAGAGAAGAAAGGTCATGTCTCTGCTGAAGATATTGATGAAGAGGATGATGAAGAGGATGATGACCTCCAGTATGTGATTGAAAGGTCTGTGACATTATATCAAACGTGTGTTCTAAATTTGTTTTATTTTGCAGTCATTATTTTTAGATGAGCGTAAAATAACTTTCCAACTAGCTGTGTCCTCTCAATTGACCATAAATGTTTTGTGCGTTAATTATAACTGATGTGGACTAATTTTATTGCACATACAGGCAGAGGTTGCATGAAGAATGGCTTCTTCGAGAGCAGAAAGCTCAAGAAGAATTCAGACTGAAAAAGGAAAAGGAGGAAGCAGCCAGGAAACGGGAAGAAGAGGAGGTAAATAATTTAATGATTTTCCTTCTTGGCCAATATGTATCCAATATGGTATAGAACAGCCTAACTTTAACCACTTCAGCCCTGGAGAATTTACCCCCTTCCTGACCAGGCCATTTTTTGCTATACGGCACTGCGTTGCTTTACCTGACCATTGCGTGTTTGTGCGATGTTTTACACAAACAAAATTTACATCCTATTTTACCCACACATAGAGCTTTCTTTTTGTGGTATTTTATAACCGCTACTGTTTTTATTTTTTATTTTTTTTTTTTTTTTTTTTTGCGCTAAAAAAAGGGCAACCATTTTGAAAACACAATTTTTTGCTATAATATCCCAATTGTTTAAAAAAAAAAAAATAATTTCTTCATCAATTTAGGCCAATATGTATTCTGCTACATATTTTTGGTCAAAAGTGTGTGTGTGTGTGTGTATGTACACACACACACACACACACACACACACACATGTTGTTTTGTGCAAAAGTTTTTTTGTGCAAAAGTTATAGCATCTAAAACAAGACTGATCGGACACTTTGGACCATTGACATTTATACAGCGGTCGGAGCTAAAAATAGCCACTGATTACTGTATAAATGTCACTGGCAGGGAAGGGATTAACACTAGGGGGCGATCAAGGGGTTAAATGTGTATTCTAACTGAGGGGCTAGGACTACTTAGTAGGAACAGGCTATCTGTTTCTCCTCCCTTGACAGAACAGGGATGTGTGTGTGGCCACACGCATCGTGACCCCCGAGCGCCTACTATGGCTCTTAAAGGAGAGATAGATATATATAATATATTTTGCAATTAGCACAGGAGAGCCACATTCCGCCGTATTTATACAGAAGGTGATTGGGTAACGGTTAAAGTACAAAAAAAAAGTTGTAACAGTTATGTTGTCAGATCACCATACCTTACAACCTTTTTACGCCTCATGCTCAGGAATCCATTGGCCTGTGTTGCTGCATGGAATGTTTGCAATAAGCTCTGTTTAGTTGTGAAGGCATGAAATGGACCATAGTGTGGGTTCTTTTATCTGGAATGGTGCCCTTCCTCGGCTAGCTAAATCAACGCTACCCCTCTCGGTGCAACACGGGGGATTACAGAGGGTGGTAATAAATGGGGGAGTACTCGGAATGGTCAGGGGTGGGTAGTGGGGTTCCCCAGGGTTCTGTGCTGGGACCAATCCTATTTATTTGTTCATAAACGACCCGGAGGATGGGGTAAACCATTCAATCTCTGTATTTGCAGACAATACTAAGCTAAGCAGGGCAATAACTTCTCTGCAGGATGTGGAAACCTTGCAAAAAGATCTGAACAAATTAATTGGATGGGCAACTACATGGCAAATGAGGTTCAATGTAGAAAAATGTAAATGTAAATAAATGTAAAGTAATGCTTTTGGGTGGCAAAAATATGAATTCAATCTATACACTGGGGGGAGAACCTCTGGGGGAATTTAGGATGGAAAAGGCCCTGGGGGCCCTAGTAGATAGGCTCAGCAATGGCATGCATTGCCAAGCTGCTGCTAACAAAGCAAACAGAATATTGGCATGCATTAAAAAGGGGATTCATTCTAGAGAGAAAACGATAATTCTCCAATTCTACAAGACTCTGGTCCGGCCACACCTGGAGTATGCTGTCCAGTTCTGGGCACCAGTCCTCAGGAAGGATGTACTGAAAAATGGAGCGAGTACTCAGAATGGCAACAAAGCTAATAAAGGATCTGGAGGATAATAGTTATGAGGAAAGGTTGTGAGCACTGAACTTATTCTCTCTGGAGAAGAGATGCTTGAGAGGGGATATGATTTGAATATACAAATGCCATACTGGTGACCCCACAATAGGGATAAAACTTTTTCGCAGAAGGCAGTTTAACAAGACTTGTGCCCACTCATTAAAATTAGAAGAAAAGAGGTTTAACCTTAATCTACGTAGAGGGTTCTTCACTGTAAGAGTGGCAAGAATGTGGAATTCCCTTCCACAGGCGGTGGTCTAAGTGGGGGGCGGGGGGGCCGCCATTGATAGTTTCAATAAACTATTAGATAAGCACCTGAACAACCACAACATACAGGGATATACAATGTAATACTGACATATAACCACTTCACCCCCGGACAATTTGGCTGGCAAATGACCAGGCCACTTTTTGCGATTCGACACTGCGTTGCTTTAACTGACACGCAGTCGTGCGACGTTGCTCCCAAACAAAATCAACGTCCTCCCCCCCCCCCCCCCCCCCCCAAATGGGGCTTTCTTTTGGAGCTATTTGATCGTCTTTGCGGTTTTTATTTTCTTGCGCTATAAACACAAATGGTGACAATTTTGAAGAGAAAAAAAGCAATATTTTTTGCTATAATAAATATCCCCCAAAAATTTTTTTTTTCTTCCTCCGTTTAGGCCGATACGTATTCCTCTACATATTTTTGGTAAAAAATCGCAATAAGCGATATTGATTGGTTTGCGCAAAAGTTATAGCGTCTACAAAATGGGGAATAGTTTTATGGCATTTTTAGTAGTCAAATTTTTTTTATTTTTTATCGTGACTGTGACATTATGGCGGACACATCAGACAATTTTGATAAATTTTTTGGACCATTGCCATTAATACAGCGATCAATGCAATACAATTGCATTGATTACTGTAAAAATGTCACTGGCACTGAAGGGGTTAAACCACTAGGGGCCAGGTAAGGGGTTAAGTGTCCCAGGGACTGATTCTAACTATCTGGGGGGTGGGCTAGCAGTGACACGACGCTGATCACTGCTCCCGATAAGAGGGAGCAGACCATCAGTGTCCTGTCACTAGGCAGAACGGGAAGATGCTGTGTTTACACTGGCATCTCCCCTTTCTTCAGCTACGTGACACGATCGCAGACATCGAGTCCGCGGTCAGAGCTCGCGGCAGGCGCGCGCACAGTGGGGAATTTAAAGTGTCGTACAGGTATGTTACTTTGCCCAGCCGTGCCATTCTGCCAATGTATATCGGCGTGAGCTGGTCTTTAAGTGGTTAATCACACACATAGGTTGGACTTGATGGACTGTGTTGTAACTATGATTGGCCTTACCCATACCCAACTTCCAAGTATACTACTGGGCTGCGGTCTTGGTGGTGGCGTACTGGGGGTTTGAGGGCTAATGCTGCGGTATGTGTTGAGGCTGCCTATATGGGCTCCTTATCAGACTTTCAAAACCTAGTATATAGAGGAGCAAGAGCATACAATGATGTGCCAGGCCTGACTAGGACAACATTGGTTCGGGAGGCTGCTGGGCGTCGGTTGCTGCTTAGGGAATGATGGTCACCTGTACACCCTCTATGGCAGTGATGACGAACCTTGGCACCCCAGATGTTTTGGAACTACAAGGTTCTCCATCACTGCTCTATGGGGTAACCCTAGGCTAGATGACTTCCAATCAGTTCCAAACCCTCAAGTCTGGGCAAGATATCATGTAAGAACACTCCGGAGTCCAGGACACTAACTTCCAGGTTGCATGTTTTTTCGATATGCTCAGTTGAGGCATGCTGCCGGGTCACAATTCCCTGCTTAGCTTTTCCTACAGTTACATCCAGTTGAAGAGCTAGCCCTGAGGGTTTTAGAGAAGCGACTCTCTGCATTATTGAGGACCTTACTTGTTACTGATTCTTCTAAAATTGAGAGACTATGGGATAATTGGGAAAAGGATATCCCCAACGTAGACAGGGAAGACTGAAAGGATTGCCTTGAAAAACATTGCCCTAGCTTGGTGATATCCTCTAAGGATAAACTGATCCAAACGAAATTTGTGCACCGTGTATACTTTACCCCGGTAAGGTTACAAAGAATATATCCAGACAAGGAACCCCACTGCCCTGCTGTCGGACGCAGCTGGGTACATTCTTCCATACAGTATGTTCTGGTAGTGCCCTAAGATCATAGTTTTTTTTGTCTGATATTTTTGAGCTCATCAATACTCAACTCCAGGTAAAGATCCCTGTGTCCCTGAAACTGACCCTGCTGGGCATTCCTGATAATGCTAAGAGATCTCAACACAGCAAACTGTTGCTTTCCTACTTGCTATGCCAAAAAAAAGATCCTTTGTAACTGGTCATCTCCCACATTGTTCTATGAAGCCATGATTGATGCTACGCTACCTCTTTACAAACTAATGTACATTAGTCGTGGCTGTCCAAGGTGTGGCAGCCGTGGACTTCCCAATGAGTGCACCCTGACAGGTGGATGGTGATGTCCTGCTGACTCACCCTGCCTTTAGTTGCCCCTTCTATAGTACAGTGATCTTACTTTATTCTGAGGGCACTGTGGTAGTATTTCTCTCTTACTATGCTGTTTACAACTAACTCTCTCTAGAATGAAACTGGATGTTTTACTGTACACCTTAATGTGTATCTCCTTAATGCTGTGATGCCATGTCACCTGGTTATTGTTTGTTCTGATCATTGTAATTGTGTGGTGTGTTTTTTTTTTTTTTTTTTTTTTGGTATTCTGATACCTTGACTACAATAAAGCAATCCTGATTGGAAGAAAAAAGTTGTGATGGTGTGCATTAGATAAAATTGGAACATGTTGCCTTCACATGCAACACATTGCATTCTGTCACAGCATAGTGCAACACATGTTCAGGAAAATAACATTTACATTTTATTTTTGGCTTCTGCTTTGAACAAAAAAAAAAAAACTGCAAATCAATGCAACCCATTGAAAAAATGTACATCAGTGCAATGTGTTGAAAAAACGATGTGAACATGGGTAAGCTCAAGTGCATTTAGCCAGTGTCATTAATGTAAAGAAAGTGGTATGACTCCAGCCTTAGATTAATTATGGGAGGTTCTACATTCTCTTTGCAGTCCAATCTCTCAGACTTGGAAGGTCTGAGAGCAGGACTAGGGGAAATGCTTGAGGATTCCATTTCATAAACTGTGCTTGCCTTACTAAATATTTCATAGATTTAGAAACATGGGAGCTGCCTTTTGTGGCATGTTTGTGAGGGGTCAAGATTATTAAAATGTCTATCCTGCATACGTGTTTGAACTAAACAGCGAACAAGGGTAAGGATAGAAGTTCTTAACACAGGGGTTGACAAATTGGCTTGGAATCTAGGAGCCAGCTAAAAAAGTTAGGCGCCAGGTCCGTGACGGTGATCTGGACCTGTCCCTGGCCTGACATGGAGACGAGTGAGGGGAAGATGCGCCCCCAGCCCCCCACCTGTCTCCAAGTCATTGCCCATAGCTCTTAGAGGGACATTTTATTTTTTTTATTTTTTTCAAATGACAATTTTTTTTTAAATTGCATTTTAGTGTAAATATGAGATGTGAGGTCTCTCTGACCCCCAGATCTCATATGTAAGAGGATCTGTCATGCTTTTTTCTATTACAAGGGATTTTTACATTCCTTGTAATAGGAATAAAAGTGACACACTTTTTTTTAAAAGAACAGTGAAAAAAAAATTAAAAATAAAAGTTAAAATAAGAAAAAAAATTTTTTTTTAAACGCGCCCTGTCCCGCCAAGCTTGCGTGCAGAAGCGAACGCATATGAAAGCGGTGTTCAAACCACACATGTGAGGTATCGCTGTGATCGGTAGAGTGAGAGCAATAATTCTAGCCCTAGACCTCCTCTGTAACTTAAAAAGGTTCAACCTGTAGAATTTTTTTTTAAACGTCGCCTATGAAGATTTTAAAGGGTAAAAGTTTGTCGCCATTCCATGAGCAGGCGCAATTTTGAGGCATAACATGTTGGGTATCGATTTACTCGGTGTAACATTATCTTTCACAATATAAAAAAAAATTGGGCTAACTTTACTGTTGTCTTATTTTTTTTTTTTTCTATTAAATAAATGATTTTTCCCCAAAAAAGTGCGCTTGTAAGTCCGCTGTGCAAATACGGTGTCACAGACAGTATTGCAACAACCACCATTTTATTCTCTAGGGTGTTAGAATAAAAAATATATATCATGTTTAGGAGTTCTAAGTAAAGGGCGCCAGATTCCAGAAGGAACCATAGGATCGCAGAAGGCCTCAAAGCCGGGGGCTCAATTACCGGCTGCGCGGCCCTACGCGATCACGCCAGGGGGGTCTAAGGAGACAGGATACCCCCAGCTGTGCTGCGCCAGGTCGCTAAATCTAATCGACCTGGTGCCCGGGTTTTGTCGAGCCCTGACTTAATATTCTTAAAAATCTTCACAAGTTTCCTTTAAAACATAACGTCGTGTATGCAAGGTAAAAGAAATGCTGATTCTTTCCCTTTTCCAACCAGATAAAAATTGTGAAAGCATGCCCAAGTATGGAAGCCCAGGGCCCTGACACAAAATGTGCATAAGATGTAATTCTTATATGTACAGCTGGGAGTTGCTTCTGTGTACAGTGTTACTGTTTTATACCACCTCTTTTATGCATTATGTGTCTCATTGTGCTGTTTTCAAAATTAAGACCTAGAAGCTTATTAAAACAATGTAATTAGATGTGAGGCTAACTGCAGTCATTTGATTCAGTGTAAGTGATGTGTTTTTATTTCCCATAGAGACGGATGATAGCAGAATGGAGAGAGCAAGAGATGAAAGAGAGAGCAGAAGATCCAGAAGAAGTGAAGAAGAGAGAAAGAGAGGTGATTCCTGCAGTAGGAGGATAAACATACTTCTATCCTGCTTCAGCTCTAGTCAGATGTCTGTTGTATCCTAAATTAACAGCCAGAATACGTCTGTCTAAGAACTGCCTTGGATAACTTGTGTTTTATATTAATGACTATCCAGTTTCTCTTGCTCTTCCATGCTGCACTATGAGATGGATAGAGGATGTGGTTACCAAGGCTCATAGCTCTCCAGCAGCTTTATAGCAGGGATTTGTAGCAGCTAAACATTTTTCTAGTAATTTTCTCTGGTTATTTGTAGATTAATACAGTGGTGCTGCTGTTATAGATGGCTGTAATGCTTGTGTATGCAGCTATGAATTTCTGATGTGCCACAGAGATTAGCAGCTTCTTTAGAGATTATGAAAGTTTACTAAAGATGATTGATTCTGTGGCTAGCTCAGCCACCGTTGAAGTTGCTGCCACATCAACTTTATGATATAGTTTTTTCGGGGTGCCTATACGATACCAATATTTCGGCAACCTCTCAGGCCGATAGCCAATATTGTGTGGCAATATTCTGTACTTTTAAAAAGTTACTTTTTTTTTAATTTTTTTTATCACAGTTATTGCTGTCACAAGGGATGTAAACATCCCTTGTGACAGTAATAGGCAGTGACAGATGCTCTTTATGAAGGGATCAGGGGTTTATAAGACCCCAAACCCCTCCTCTGCACTGGAAAGTATTCAAAATGCCAATATCGCATTTTTTAATACTTTTTATTTGAAAACTTGCATCTCTTAAAATGCCAGTAATCCGGGAAGTGATGTCCTGACTTTGTTTCTGGGTTACTAGATCTGTACGAAGCATTGACTTTGTTTGGGTCTTCGGCCAGCCGGCAGATGTGCCGGCTGTTTGCTTGGGCCTCCCAGTGGCACGGGAGAGCCTGGGCGGGAGGAGGTGGGATTGTCCTCTCCCGCTGCTTGTAATAACAGCCGAGTGGCTGCTGGGCGTATAATGTTGGGGAGAAGAATTCACTTTAGTGCACATTAAAGCCCATTAGAATTCTCCTAACATATTACTGACATGCAGACTTTCTTTAAAGTGAACCCTTCACAAGGAAAATTGATCAGTCTGACATATTTACCCTAAAGGAGAAGTACAGCCAAAGCTTGTTTGGCTGTATTTCTTCTCTTCTGGATCACAGGAGTGCAGTTCATTTTGCACTCCTGTGACCGTTTTCAGCAGAGAGCAGGCTAAAGTCTGCTTTCTTCTAATTGCACAGTCAGTCAAGGCTCGGGCATCATCACGACCATAGAGTCTGTATCCGCCCTGATCCCTGGACCAGCACTCGGCTCAGGCTCTCGGTGAGCCGCTTAGAGCATGAGCTGGATGCTCCTGCCCATTCCACAGCCCACCGATCCAGTAAGCGCAGGGGATCAGAGCAGAAAGCCGCTGATCGACAGTCAGGAGCTCTCTGCTCACAGAGCTGTGAGAACCGAGCGATCGATGGTGTTCAATCGCTTGGTTCTCAGTGTTAGCGGCGAGGTGGGGGACAGATGCAGAATCGGACCAATGCTACATCCACCTGGGTAGGTATGATATCTCTTTTTTTTAAGCTAGTTCCTGCTAATACAGAATCTTGTTGGCAAGCATAGGGGCATACACTTTTTTTTTTAGTAGAACATTCTGACACCCCCTTCCACCCTCATAATGCAAACCGATATACCCTCTACACCAGGTTTTAGGATTCGCAGGGAGCTACTGAGCAGGTTTCACAAGAAAAGTATATGTAGGTACATCGTTGCACCTGGTTTTGTGCAAAACCTTTCCATTGACTGATCTACTTTTATTGTCAGTAAATTAATTGTATTACATTTAGGTGGCTGTTGATATATTGACCAATATGTAAATCTATTATTAAGACATTGTCTTTGATAATTGATCCTGTATTGCAAGGAAACCTAGTTCATCATTTTTGAAAAATGATTCCTTAACCTTATTTCCACATGCTAAGCCTACCAAGCCTCACTGCACCAAGATGTATCTTTTTATTAGAAAGTATCTGAGATATTCCATTAAATGTTTTCACATTAAATTAATATAAAAGATGTACATATAGATGTGTATGGATTCCGTATATTTCCACATGCCAATAAGAGCAGCCTGTAAGTCTTACCGTATATACTCGAGTATAAGCCGAGATTTTCAGCCTCTTTTTTGAGGCTGAAAGTGCCCCCCTCGGCTTATACTCGAGTCATCGCCGTCTGACTGCCCGATCAGCGTGTCGAGCAGACAGACGGCGGACATTCTACAATTCAAAAGCCGCGCCTCCGCCTCCGCCTGTGATAGGCGGAACACTCAATTTCCCAGCAGTCAGTGTTCCGCCTATCACGGACATCCGCTCATCCTCTTACTACGGACGAGGATGAGAGGATGTCCGTGATAGGCGGAACACAGGCTGCTGGGAAATTGAGTGTTCCGCCTATCACAGGCGGAGGCGCGGCTTTTGAATTGTAGAATGGCCGCCGAGAAGAGCGGCGATCCTGGAAGGACGGAGGCTCGGCTCGGCAAGGGACGACGGAGGCTCGGGACGACGGAGGCTCGGGACGACGGAGGCTCGGGACGACGGAGGCTCGGGACGACGGAGGCTCGGGACGACGGAGGCTCGGGACGACGGAGGCTCGGGACGACGGAGGCTCGGGACGACGGAGGCTCGGGACACAGGTAGGCTCGGGACACAGGTAGGCTGGACACACACAAGGCTGCACGGACACACACAGGGATGGATGGATGGACACACACACAGGGATGGATGGACACACACACAGGGATGGATGGACACACACACAGGGATGGATGGACGGACACACACACAGGGATGGATGGATGGACACACAGGGATGGACAGCCATGTCTCACCCTCGGCTTATACACGAGTCAATAAGTTTTCCAGTTTTTTGGGGGTAAATTGGGGGCCTCGGCTTATATTCGGGTCGGCCTATACTCGAGTATATACGGTATATTTCGATTTTATGCTATAGGTGCCCAACTATTTACTCTCTATAGTTTGCAATTCCTATATGTTTGCAAAGTAGCAATATTTGCCCTAAACACATACAGACTCTGCTTCCTGATTTATTATCTGTGCTACAGTGCTTTACAGTGTTAATCCTCTTTTCCCAATGTGACTCTACCTGACCCTTTCCATTTACGATAATGTGAGTCGTGCATTATTGTACTGTGAGCTCAGAACAATGTTCTGAAGGACGTCCAGGGTGTTGGCCCATTGCAGCTAGAGCTCAGATTGGTGTATACATTGTTTCAGAATAACCATAGGCTTGCATATTTAGAATAAATGAAAGGGGTGCATACTTTGTGTCTGTTGGCATATACATTTTTGCTTAATTTCATGCTACATTTAAAGGTTTCACTGGAGTGTATCTCCAGAACTCTGAGGCATACTGGCATGTTTTTGTAGAAGTTGGTTTCTTGGACATATAAATAGGCATTGCTGTACACTTTGTAGATGGAATACGCAAAACGCATATATGGATGTACCCAGCAATGTATTTTTTATCACAGAATAACATGTTAAAGCATGGTAAATTCAGGGGACACAACTCTGCACTTTTATCTTTGGAGTCCCAGTGGCATAAAGGATAACTATACTTTCAACAGGGTTCTGAAGGAGTTATGTTGTTTACAATAACAAAAAACAATGGCGTCCCTAGCAAGAACAGTGCTTTTCTATTTGCTTCAGTTTATTTTTGAGTTCCTCACACTTTCTAAATAACATAATTCAAATCTGTTCTGATGTAGTGCATAAAGTAAAAAAAATGTAAAAATCTGTAGGTCCTGACAAATTTAAAAATCAATATTGTACTGGCTTTTTGTTTTAAATGAGATTGAGTCAGAATGAACAGGCTGCATGTCATTCAACCTTGGAAAACCTCATTGCTGCTGTCTCTGCATGTTTGTCTGTCATTATGTTCTAGTGATTATAAAGAAAGTGCTATCCGTGCTGTGTAAAAATATTTCTGGTAAGGCTGCTAACACCAAAAAGCAGCATGTTTGCTTCAGTGAAAATGTACAAAATAATAGTGAAGCGCCTCAAAAGCATGTATTGTAAAATGAAAAACATAAAGCATAAACAAATAATGCAAATAAAGTCAGTGTAATAAAGCTGTAATTCCGATGTGATGTCCAATATAGTGACCGATATAGAGCAATAACACCAGTGTTGATACAGCAATTCTTCTTAGAAATGCTTCAGTGATCTCCCACCAACACGTGAATTTCAAACTCGCCAAAGAGAGTAGATGCCATCACAGCAGCTGAAACGCCCAAAACAGTAAATAGTATTGTTAAAAACCTAAATCTTTGATCGCTTGATGACGTCCCTTTGGACGAACCGCTTCAGATGGAGAGTTTCATTCGTGCTGAAGTCAAGCCATTGCTAGGTTCTGGGTCAACAGCAGCTTTCAGATGTGTGTTCATTGATTCACTGTCCTATATCTGCTGTATGCATGTTTTTAACAATACTACACTATAGGAACTTTTTATCTGGCTCTTGGTGAGCTTCATTAATCCATAGTTGGAGGCTTTCTAAAGAAGAGGAACTTGGAGTTCCTCTGCTGCAATGTTCTTTGCTGGATCAACATGCTCTTTTGGGCGTTTTAGCTGCTGTGATGGCAGCTACTCACTTTGGTAAGTTTTGGCATTCACTTGGTGGTGGAAGATCACTGAAGCATTTCTAAGAAGAATTGCTGTATCAACACTGGTGTTATTGCTTTATATCGGTCACTATATTGGACATCACAGTGGAATTTACAGCTTTATTACTTTATTTGTTTATGCTTTGTTTTTTGTTTTGCATGCTTTTTGAGGTGTGTCACTATTTTTTACATGTTTTAGTGATTGTGTTAGGCAGCCAAATGATGAGTCTGGTTTTTTTTTTTCAACCAGCGGAGTGTGGATGGGGGAATACTCCTAGCTGGGCTTTTGTATTCTGACAGTGGGGAGACTTGTAAATTTTATTAGATTATGAACTCTTGTCTTTGTAAAGTGCATTATATAGTATCATTTTAGTAACCATTATGTAGTGTTTATCTTGTGTATGTTATACATGTTAGACATTCTTAACCCGTGAAGCAGATACTGTGCACTATGGAGGTTTTTACTAGCCCTGTGTTTACACCATTTCTAGGAGGCCGTTCAGAAGATGCTGGATGAAGCTGAGAGTCAGGTAAGATATATGACATTATCTGGGCTTGACTAAAGATACAAAGATGGTGATATTACATGACTAAGCTAACGTGATGCTCAACTAAGACTTTGTTTTAAAGTGTGATCCGTTTCAGTCTTCTACTGGGTTTGATGAGCACCTTTACATTCCTAGCATTAGCTAATAAAATACATTTCTTTATCCCAATAAGAACACAAAGAAGGTCAAACCTATTTCTTGGCTGATATCATGTCATTGTTTCCTCCACAGTTAGAAAATGGTGGCACATGGCACAATCCAGAGGCACCAGAAGGTTATGGCACAGAAAAAGACAGAGCTAATTGCCCGTTTTACCTCAAAACTGGATCCTGTAGATTTGGTGAAAGGTAATTGACAAAAACCTATGTTCATTATTGTAGAAGTTTAATATTTTTGAACTTTTCATACCGTCTAATAGTTTTGATGCGCTCAAGGTGTCTCTGATCACAGGCTTGCTGTGCTTGTAGGCCTGGACTTGAAACTTACACTTGCTGAAGAGAACACCATGCCATTCATTGTTGCATTTGTCTTAAAGTGTTACTAAACCCTCAACGGTAAAATAAGTCTGTATATGCAGTAAAGCATGCTTGTTATACTCAGTGTGGACCATAAGGTTAATTGTGTAAAAAGACTGATTCCCCCCCCCCCCCCCCCCTTCTTGCATTTTGTCTCCAAAACATGTCCAGATAAATAGGCTGCACATGCTCATTTTGGTGTGTATTTCTAGAGGTTGGGCCCCCCCCCCCCCTTGGGAGAGTGCATGTGATCAGCACAGGGCCTGTTTTCACTGTCCAGACAGAGGGTCAGGGGTCCTGCATCCTGATAGGACAGCCAGTGCAGTATGAAAATGTATTCTACAAGCTATAACCAGGCACTGATAGAAGTCACAAGACTGCGATATACTGCTCATGAGAAAAGGTATTTAGAAGGTTATATTTACTAAAATAACTGCATTTTCCATGTTCTGTGTGTGCTGTGGGATACCAGATATAGTGAATGCAGGGTCCTGGGTTTAGTAACGCCTTTAAGGAGTTGACCCTCCACTAAATGAACTCTAAACTTCCTGTGCGTGTGTGGGTTTTTTTTTTTCCTTAAATGTGCTAGTTAAATCACTTTAGCTTCATAGTTCCCATCCTTTGGTTTTAAAATTGTACTGTGAAATTCTAAGCCAATGCATTCCTTTTGAACCCACTGTTGCTTCATCTATTCATACTGGAGGTTGAAAGGGAGTTTACTCCAAGTCCGAGTCATGTGAAAATTGGCTGCAGTCAGTCACCCCTAAAGGCACTGTGAGGTCCTATCCGTTTCCTGCTATCTCCGAAGTTGAATAAGGGCTCATGCTGACAGATGATGTTTTCCTCTGTTTGATGTGTTGGAAATGCAGATCATTAAAATACTATTGACTTGAATTAAGCAGTACAAATGACAATTCAGTCTGTTTGACCTGCTTTATGATGCATGTGGTATAGCAAACACAACATAAAAAAACACCTGTCAACATATGCCCTAAGACATTTTGGATGATTTTGAATTTCAGCATAGGTAAATAAAGGGGCAAATGTTCATCTCATAACCAAGAGTGGCCAGATAGGCCCCTTTCACATGGACGGACTAATCTGATCTGCCTGCCAGCTTTTCAGGTGGACCTAATCAGATCATCCATTGATACCTACCAACATCTGATCCTATCCGTTAGAAACAGATGGATGTCTAGCAGATTGGATGACAGCCAGATGTAAAAGGACAGGTGGTTTGTTTACATCTAACAAGAGGAGTGGACAGATCCCCGCTGAGCAGGCGGATCCGCTGCTGTAGCCCAACCATATCTTAAATCATTTAAGACAAATATTCAGATTTTTGTCAGCCCAGTCGTGACTCGTGACATTCTTTATACGTTACTATTACTTGAGGCCTGAAGTTGCAGTTATTCTTTTTATTTTTTATTTTATTTTTTTGTCTTCACAAGAAGATAAACCATTTTCTAGAGTTTACACTTTTAGCATTTAAATTCTAAGGCACTCTGATTTCAATATATGGAAGTGGGTTATACTATCCCCTATTGTTTTCTATGGCAGGACCTTCAGTGGCAGTGTGGCCTGCTGCAATTTTTACACATCTTATGTTGCCTAATGTATAGATGATGCATCAAGGAGAATGAGAATTCATGATGGGCTACAGATTTCAGTATGTGATTCAGCTCACTCAAGACAAATATAGATTTAGGTGGACTGACTCTGTCTTCAGTTTATGATTTATTATAATATCAGTGATAATCCCTATTGGGTTTTGCATCTTTTTGCCCTAATATACAGGTGTTCCCGCAAGCATGACTACCCTTCTTCAAGTCAGACCCTCCTTATCCGTAACATGTTTATTACATATGGTATGGAGCAGTGCAGACGGGATGATTACGACACAGACGCCTGCTTGGAATATGGAGATGAAGAAATTTACCAGCAGTTTTTAGAATTCTACGATGATGTTGTACCTGAATTTAAGAGCGTTGGACAACTCATCCAATTCAAGGTAAAGCTCCACATAGTACTTGTCATCGAAGGTTATTTCTGCTTTCCTTAAAGAGGTGCTCCTGCCCCCCCATGAAAAATTAAGTCAGCAGCTACACATACTGTAGCTGCCGAATTTTTAAATAAGGACACTTGCCTGTCCAGGGTTCCTGTGATGTCGGCACCCCAGGCTGTTTTCAGCTGTTGGGTGCTGCCGCTGGTTCCCTACTGCGCATGCGCGAAGTGCGCTTTCTAATTGGTCCGGCGTTGGAGGAAGGAGGAGGGGGGCCAAACTTCCGAGGGACGGCTCCATCTCCAGAAGTGGGGAAGGGGGACCTGCCAAATGTGGCACTAGAGGGGGAGAGGAGAAAGATGAGCGGAAGTTCCACTTTTGAGTAAAAGGAGTTTTAGAAAGTTGGAAACCATTTTTGATTGTGGCCAGCAGGTGTCAGTCATGCTGCAACTACAGAATTTCCTGACAATGTACTGTAAATAAAGTAAGTGTGTCTATGCCCAGAAAGTTGCAAGAAGTTTAAATTGTTTGACTGATGGGCGCTGTCTTCCACTTTTCACCTCAAGAGACAATATTTTTCACATTCATATCACAGGCTTTAACGTTTGTCAAAGATCCTCCGACCATACATTTCCAGAAAGCATAGAAACTAAAGACATTTTAAACAATGGAACAATTAATTTTTTTATGTCCAAATTTTGTACACATGTTTGTAAATTGTATGTTGTTCAAAACGTGCATGGAAATCTTAATTGGCACACACAAACTCAATATGATCTCAAAAGCATCTACTGGATGTAGATATCAACCACATAAACATTGCTACTTCATCTTTTTAACAATATACACGGAGAGAGGGAGAGGCCAGGATCAGCAAAAAGGGACCCGAGAAGTGGAGGATCCGGGCTGCCCTGTGCAAAACCAACTGCACTGTTTAAAAAAAAAAAAAAACTTTACAATCACTTGAATTTGCAACATTCGTTTTTAACACTGTGGGATGAAGAATAAGGATATTAATAAAGTGTAATAATTGCCTTACTCCGGTGCTATCCCTCTCTCGCATCCCTGCTGTCCTCATGTTCTGTATAGGCCATTGGTCCTGTATTGTACTTGATGATGTGCGACTGCGGCTCAGAGCATCTTACAAAAATGGCTTTGGGGGACTGACAGCACAGATGGACCTTGCAATGTCGATAAGGATGTTGAGCTTTAAATGCAGCAGTAGAAAGGCTCATATACTGTCCGATGCCTGATTCCCTGAAAATGGCATCTGTGCTTACCGATCCCACTAGGCCATTTAAGGTCTTAATGCATGATGACAGAGGTGAGTGTGTATGATGCGTTGTGTTATGATTGCAGACTATTTAAAATTGGTGCTTGATCTCCGCTGATTGAGAGAGGAGCGAAGCGAGCGCCGCTGACCTACACAATGTACTCGGCTTTATGTATGTCGTTGGCGCACGCTCCACTCACAATTGGCAGGGATCGGTGTATAACAAGCACCCGTGATTTTCCACCTGAATTTAAGGGGGAAATAAGTGCATGTCATACACCGATAAAAACTGTGTGTGTATATATGTATATATATATATATATATATATATATATATATATATATATATATATATATATATATATATATATATATATATATATATATATATATATTTCTCACACACAGGGATTTCTACATGATTGCATATTCTCTTTACACGTAATACTTTTCTAAAGCTATACTAATCATTTCTATTGATGTGAAAGCAGTTGATCGTTGGAGATTTGGTTGCTAAGGATGACTTCTACTTTTCTTTCAGATACTTTGTACTTGAGTTGTTTAGTTCTCCAAATGTCACTTCTTTAGTATTTGTTGTTTCACTGCGACAGCTTGACAGATGAATTATTAAAGACTTGTTTCCCCATTCTTCTCTGGAGGTCTGATCAAAAGACCATGAAACATTTTTGACAGGCTATGTGCCATCAGGTAGTGACTGTACTGTGGTCCTGTCTCCTCTCTGGACAGGGCCACCAAGTCCTAACTGTGATGCCTTGCAAATCAATAACAACTAGAAAATCAAACAGAATATGTTGGCTATGTGTCTCTTGCCAGGTGGTGCGCTGGCAGGATGTTAAAAAAAATAAATAAAAAAAAATAAAAAGGTCCTGCAAGCAGCATCTTTGGAGCGGTGTATACTGCTCCTCAATCACTACTGCCCATTGAAATGAATGGGCACTGCTGCCGAAGTGCCTGTAAATCAATTTGGCAGCAGCGTTACACGGGCGCATGTAACCCCTTCGTCGACCGCTAGCTGGGTTATAAGCTCCCTGCTGGCGGGCGAATAACGCAGCTAAAATGACGGTAAAGCACCGCTAAAACTAGCAGCATTTTACCATCAAGGCCTGCCCGTTCGAGTATGAATGCAGCCTTAAGTAATAAGTGATACAGAAAATGTCTTGCATGTAAACATTTATTAAACAAAACAAACCTCCAATCGGTTCACTTGTATGTATAATTTAGATAAACGATATCTTAAATATTAAATACACAAAAACAGGTAATCAAAACTTTTGGCCGAAAAAAAATTTGCTAACTTTACTATTTAGAGTTTATTTGTTTTTTTTCATTAAAGTGTATTTTTCCCCCAAAAAATTTAGTTTGAAAGACCGCTGTGCAAATACGGTGTGATATAAAATATTGCAACAACCGCTATTTTATTCCCTTGGGTCTCTGCTTTAAAAAAATAAAAATAAATAAAATATATATATTTGTGGGTTCTAAGTGATTTTTCTAGCAGAAAATACAATATTTTTGTAAGCAGCAAGTGTCAGAAAAGATTTAGTCTTTAAATGGTTAAACTGAAAACTCCTACAATTGGAGTTCAGTCCATTGATAAGTATAAACATTGTGTATCTTTGCTTCTTTTCTCAGACTTGGCAGGCTGCCCAGATTGGAGAGACAAGCCTCCACGGGAAGACTTCAGGCAACTTGCATTAACTTCTATTACAGAAGTCATTTGCAAGTTGCGCTGAAGTTTTAAATCCGCCTTTTTTTATTAGCACAATGGGCCGATGCTGATTATTTAAAGAAAACGCCAAAAATCTGCCTATATATCAGTCAACCTCTAATTAAAACACATGGGCCTGAAAAATAGGATCTGTTCTCTTACTAACCAGCTGCATTAACAAGATACATTTCCAGCAACTTTAATTATTTTGTTAGCTATATTTGAGGTCCCTATGCAGTCTTCAATTTTTAAATGAAATTCTGCTGCAGTTAGAAAATGCATTACTTACCAGTCATTTGGTTCAGTTCAGTCATACAAGTCATCAGTTTCCATTCAGTCATTGAGAGCAATGGAATGGTCTGTGTAAGCCAGTAGTCATGGACTCTGTGCGACATGTGTTCACACACTCAATACCCAGAAGTATTGGGTATTTTCTTCTGAATGGAGTGGGAGGGGCTTGAGAACAGACTTTGCTTGTAGAAAATTCTCCGATCCCATTTGGCAACGTTCGGGGGGGGGGGGGGGGGGGGGGTTGTGGGTATCCTGTCCCCACTTCTGGGAGACCAGACTGCAGCGCATTACATCAGTGGCTCAGCTTCCTCCTCCTTCCCCCGCCAAGAGTCCAGAGGTGCCTCGCACATGCGCAGTAGGGACCCGGCGTGAAGCCGTAATGCCTCACTACCAGCAATGGCGACGGCATCACCTGACGGAAACATATGAGCTGTGGTGCTGACATCGCTGGACTCCAGGACAGGCAAGTGTCTGATTATTAAAAGTCAGCAGCTGCAGTATGTGTAGCTACTGGCTTTTCATTTTTGCAGGGGTGGGCGGACCTCTGCTTTTAAATAATATGTGAAAGATGTCCATGAATTTTAATGGAACTGTGTGTGTAC
Organism: Lithobates pipiens; assembly: GCF_037356315.1. Classification (NCBI taxonomy): domain Eukaryota; kingdom Metazoa; phylum Chordata; class Amphibia; order Anura; family Ranidae; genus Lithobates; species Lithobates pipiens. Next base: position 108,181,983 of record NW_027507748.1, read on the forward strand.
ATGTTTTGCCCTGTGCTTTGGGGGGAGGTCAGTGATCATTGACCACTGTACACAAAATACAGACCTTTCATTAAATGGTGGTTGTGAAATTGATTATAATAAATATGAATACTAATGTCATCATTTTTGTAGATTATTGGCATAGAAGATAATTAAAACACACATGCCTTAGTGGTAAGCTATATATTCCAACACACAACTGAAGTGGCCCTATAGGAAGAATATTACAGACTGTTATGTTTGCCTGTAATAGCCAAGATAATAGGATTTTTGTACTCACAGTAAAATCCTTTTCTCTGAAGTTCATTGACTGACTGACATAGCTCCAGTAATCTTGACCGTAGGTTATTACGCCACCTTCAGGAGAGGACTAGGCACAACATGTAATGCATGTGAAAAACAACCAAACTTTACAGTTCCGCCCCGGGGGGCGGTCCCTCTAGTAATAACCCCTCAGCCTGCCTCCTGCAGCTCAGTACGTCAACAAGCAGTATAACGTAAACCAATAGGAGGGGAGGGTGCTGTCATTCAGTGAAGCTCAGAGAAAAGGATTTTACGGTGAGTGCAAAAATCTTTTTTTCTATTTCGTTCATTGACTGACACAGCACCAGTAATCTTGACCGTAGGGACTTCCCCCCAAGCCGTGTCATAACGGGGGGGTGGGAACAGCAACATAACGTCACCCACAACCTGCGATGCGCCCTAACAGGGGAGTCACCATCTGAACTAACCGCATCAGAACTTGCGATTAAACCAAATGCAGCAAAGTGCATTAACATTCAAAAAAGGTAACTTTTTCTTAACAGAAGAAGGAGTGTAAAATTGCAACATTTTGCGGCCAAAGCAGGCATCAGACGATGCGCTTACATCCACTTTGTAGAACTTTGTAAAGGTGTGAACTGACGACCAAGTCCCCTGCCTTACACACTTGAGCAACTGACGCTTGATGCCGGAAGGCCTAAGAGGTCCCAATTGCCCTGGTGGAATAGGCCATGACAGGAAGGGGGGGCACCTGCCCTTTCAAGGCATAAGCCTGGACCACGATCTGTCTGATCCACCTGGAAATGGTAGCTGATGAGACCGCCATCCCTTTTTCCGGACCAGCTACCGAAACGAACAGAGAGGCTGACTTCCAGAAGGGAGCCATAGCAGACAGATATACCCTTAGAGCCCGGACCACGTCCAGGGAATGGAGGGCCACCTCCTTGGGATTTGTTGGTTCAGGACACAGAGATGGTAACACAATGTCTTCATTGATGTGAAAAGATGAAACCACCTTCCTTGTGGATAACAAGATGGGGTGACTTGCAAGACAAGGCCGCCAGTTCCGAAACCCTCCTGGCCGATGTAATGGCCACTAGGAAGACCACTTTCTGGGAAAGAGACAACCAGGGAATTTCCCTGATGATCTCAAATGGCGGTTTCTGAAGTGCTAATAGTGGCAGGTTCAGATCCCATGGGGGCAAGGGTGGGCGCACCGGAGGAACTACATGCTGGACTCCTTGTGCAAAGGTGCTTACTAGGGAGTGAGATGCCAGGGGTCGTTGGGGGGGGGGGCACAGCCAAAGCTGATATCTGTCCCTTTAAAGCTGCTAAAAGCCAGTTTGTAGTCTCTACTCCTCGCTGTAGGAACAGCAGGATCCTGGAAACGGAACAGGTGCGTGGACGCCATACCATCTCCTCACACATGGAGATCTGAGCCTTCCATGTACGATGGTATATCATCCGAGAAGAAGATTTCTGTGCCCTCAACATAGTTGAAATCACAGAATTAGACAGGCCTCGGTTCCTTAGCACCTGGCTCTCAACAGCCATGCCGTTAAAACGAGAGATGGTAAAGCAGGATGGAGAATGGGACCTTGAGACAGAAGGTCTTCTCGCATCTGTAGCCGCCAGGGAGCATCCGCAACCAGGCGTACTAGGTCAGCGTACCAGGGACGCCAAGACCAATTTGGGGCAATCCGTATCAGTACCTCATCCTCCACTCTGCGTAGCAGACGTGGTAACAGTTTTAGTGGAGATTAGGCGTGGATCAGTTGGTACTGATCCCATGGAGCCACCAACGTGTCTAACGTGCCCGACTAAGGATCTCTTGTCCTAGATTCGAACCTCGGCACCTTCCGATTGAGTCGGGAGACCAGGAGATCCACGTCTGGTGTGCCCCACTGCAGGCACAGAAGCCTGAACACCTCTGGATGCAAGGACCACTCTAATGGGTCCAGCATCTGGTGACTTAGTCTGCCTGCCAGTTTTCTACTCCCTGAATGTAAATGGCCGACAGGGCCCGGTACATGTCGCTCTCCCCACTGAAGGATGTGAACGACCTCCCATGCTGCAGCCGAGCTTCTTGTTCCTCCTTGATGGTTGACCTATGCCACCGCCATGGCGTTGTCTGACTAGATCCTGATCTGACGCCCTCTTAGTCTCGTCGACCATGTGGAGAGGCATAGCCTGATCGCTCGGAGCTTGAGCACATTGATCTGCAACTTGGATTCCTCCCCCCGACCAGAGGCCCTGGGTCGACTGTACTCCCAGTATTCCACCCCAGCCAGTCAGACTGGTGTCCGTTGTGATCACTGCCCAATGTAGAGGTAGGAATGACTTCCCAGACCGAAGTGCCGGGGATCTCAGCCACCAGAGTAGGGAGTCCCTGACTGACTGGCTCACCCGAATCTGCCGATCCAGGGATAACGGAGATTTGTCCCATTTTGTCAATATCTCCTTCTGCAAGACTCTGGTGTGAAACTGGGAGCACGGTACCACCTCGAAGGAAGCCACCATGAGACCCAGGACTCTCGTGCAGAAGCGCATCTACGACAACCTGCGGTTCATCAACAGAGTCTGCAGTTTGTCTGAAGGGAGAAACACTCGCTTCCACGGAGTCCAGCAGTAAGCCTAGGTACTCCAGGTGCTGAGTCGGCACAAGCACTGACTTCTTTAGGTTCAACAGGCACCCAAATTTCTGCAAGGTTTGAATGGTGATCGCCACATCCTCCTTTTAATTCTGAGGCGGAAGCTGCTCTCGGGAGGAGATCGTCTAGGTAACCCACGATTGCGATCTCGCGTTGTTGCAACAATGCCAAAATTGGAGCCAATACTTTAGTAAAGACTCGGGTGCTGCAGCCAAGCCAAAGGGGAGAGCCACAAACTGGCAGTGGGCTTCCCCTACTACAAATTGCAGAAACCTGAGGCATATGGGTATGTGCAGGTACGCGTCCTGGATGTCCAAGGACACCAAGGAGTGCCCCTGATGGAGTGCAGCGACAACTGACCAAACTGATTCCATTCTGAACCTCTGTACTTTTACAAAGAAATTGAGGGCTTTCAGGTCCAAAATTGGACATACCCCCTTCCTTTTTGGGGACTACAAACAGATTGGAGTAGAACCCCTGAAACCTTTCCGTTTCCGGAACAGGCACTATCACCCCGCAGCTTAGCAGGTCCCTTACTGCCCCCGATAGGGCCTCCCGGTGAGCCGGGAGTAAGGGTATGCTGGAGGGGAAGAACTGTTTGGTGGCCAAGAGAGGAACTCTATCTTGTAGCCGATGAAATCAGTCCGCAGACCCATTGGTCGGACAGCCTAGAGGCCCACCACACTGCAAACTCCCGAAGGCGATCCCTCATCCGAGTGATGGGCGGGGAGAAACCTTCATACCGTAGCACTTTTGTTTGCAGGCTTGTTAGACTTGCGAGTCCAGGGGCACGTCTGTCGCTCAGTAGTCGCCCTGTCAGACTTGGATCATTTAGTCTAAGTCCCAGGCAGACGAAAAAGTCTCTTGAGCGGAAAATGAGGGCCCCTGCTTGCGGTGTGACTCCTTACTCTTCCTGGCCTGTGGGAGCAAGGTGCTCTTCCCACCTGGTGACATTCTTAATAATGTCATCCAGCGAGGCTCCAAATAGCTGATTACCAAGAAAGGGTAGATCCGTCAAGGCTTTTTTAGATGCCTGGTCTGCAGACCAGCATTTTAGCCAAATCAGGCGCCGCAGCACCACTACTGACACTTAAGCCCTGGAGAGCAAAGGAAGCCTATCCAGGGCTGCGACACAAACGTACTTAAGGCCGTGCACTAACTGGTCTGCTAGTTTCACACAGACAGGAGTAGCCTACTGCTTCTCCAATTTAGGGTGCAAAAGTTTTGCCCATTCAGTGTCTGTGACACTAGTGCTGTGACCAGTACTGGTCGTAATGCTGCCCCACAACCGTAAACAAGGAACGGGCCACTGCCTCGGCCTTCCTGTCGGTAGGGTCCTTAAATGCAGGTGTCCCCTCTACCGGGATCGTGGTTACTTTATTTAACCTGGATCCTGGGGGGGGGGGGTCCACGACCGTGGAAGCCAACCATTTTTTTTTTTTTTTTAAGAAAGCTCTCCTCAAAGGGTTATCCCACCATTCTTTTGGGGACCGAGAAGGTCCGCTGCGGGCTTCCCCATTCCTTGTATATGAACTTATCGAAATAAGTCAGATATGGAAACACCTTAGGTGTACGGACTGGCTTACGGGACCCAAAAGGGACTGCTACTTCAGCAGAGGATCCTGCTGTATCCTGAATTTTCAGGGTATCGCACACAGCTGTGATAAGTGCTCCAACTAGCGATTTGTCTTGCGCGGACCCGGACAGGGAATCATCCTTACTGTCCGATCGGTCTTGGTCAGCGTCATCAGACACATCAGAGCAGGGGCAGCCAGTTGCTGCGGGGCCCGAGTCTGCATCAGAGCTGTTCCTGGAGGATGGGGGGGGGGGGGGGCAGGTGCCACTTATCACCTTTTGTGCCTGTACACCGCCTCCACCCTGGCAACGAACGTTTCAAGGACTGCCGACAAACCGTCCAAAGGCACTGCACTGTTTTCAGATGAGGCGGTTGCAATTGCAGGGAGTTCTGGGGAAGAAACACCAGTCTCTGAAGCCATGCTGACCCACCCTGTCTTCCACCTTGGGGACTTAGGACAGGTGCACAATCCTACCCTCCTAGCTGCTGCAGACCTCAGAACCCCACCTCAGAACTCGCCACCCCGACCGAGTGCTGTGCTATTTTGTTACAGGTGTCTGCATCCGGTATCAGCTCCCAGGTGTCCAGAGCAAAAAAAACTTGCCGTTCTGAGGATAAAAACTGTGCTAAGCTACAACAAAATGGCCGCCCTGTATAAGGGACAATCACAGGGAAAATGGCCACCGACCATGCTTTCCACTGAGATGCACAGAAAATGGCCGACAAGCAACTGTACACAGTGAATGAACAGAGATAATGGCGGCAGAACAGCACTATGGCGACAGCACATGCAGAGCCTCCAGACACCCAGGGACACAGACACCCAACGCAGCCCCCAATCTAAGGCCAGAGCCCCCCCGGAGGACCCCTGGCCCAGGTACCCACGCCACTCAGAAGCCCAGTCATGCAGCATCCCCCACGTGGGGGGGGGGAGGAAAATGTGGACAGAGAGGGACCCCCCTAATCGACCTCCCAGGGGAATGCCCAGCTGCTCAATCCCACTGAGGCACGGAGAGCTGTACTTGCTATCCGGACGAGTTGGGGACATTCCATCACAGACCCACTCCTGAGCAGTACGGCACACTGTGACAAGGCCATTGATAGTTCGGTCATATGTGTGCCCCGGAGCGTTGCACTCACCGGCCGCCCCTGGAGCCTGAGTGGCATGTCGTAGCCGAGCCAGCCTGGGGAGACTTCAAGGATCTAGATTATCCAGCCTGCTGTTGATAGCAGATCACAGGATCTTAAAATCTTGCGCAAAAGGCAAAAATGCAGAAAATTCCCAGGACCGATGGTCCCGCAGGGACCCTAAGTCTCCTTCTCATTCTCTAGGCAGAAATAAGCTGAGCTGCAGGAGGCAGGCTGAGAGGTTATTACCAGAGAGACCGCCCCCTGGGCAGAACTGTAAAGTTCTGTTGTTTTTCACATATTACATGTTCTGCCTAGTCCTCTCCTGAAGGTGGTGTAATAACCTACGGTCAAGATTACTGGAGCTGTGTCAGTCAATGAATGAAAGAGAAATAAAGTTGCACACCTGTCAAGGTTTTCACTTTCTGTACAACGGTGGGAATGTGTTGAACTCAGTTGTGAATGCTATGGGAAGCTCTTTATTGTGTTTTTGTTTTGTTTTGTTTTTTTGTTTTGTTTTTTGGAGGGGGTTTGTCATACTTTTAATGTTTCATGAGAGGTATTGTGTAATGGAGAAAACCCCACTTCTTGCATCTGGTAAAAGTCCCGGAGAGTAGTCATAATCAGAAATATGTATCTACATGTTATATACAAGTCAAGTGTAATCTCTTTGTTGTTTTCTCTCCAGGTTAGCTGTAATTTCGAGCCTCATTTAAGAGGAAATGTGTACGTACAATATCAGATGTAAGTGTTACTATTTTATTATTTACTCTTTTTTTTTTTTTTTTTTCCTCTCTCTCTGCTGTGAACTGTATGGTTTACAAGTTTACTTCCCACCAGGCTGCATGCACTGTGCAGCTGTTGACATTGTTTCTCCAAGCTTGTTTAAGTGGTAGTAAACTCCGTATTCTTTTACCTAAAATAGGGCTTGTAGTTGCAGTAAATATTTCCTAAATGTGCACCGTTCGAGAGCTGTAGCAGCCTGTGACGTCACGGGCACACTGCGCTCTCAATGGACGGCGCACCATCCATTGAGAGAGCCCTGCTACACCTGTGACTGTCACGTGCATGCACGGGAGTGACGTTCTCACACCTTGGCCAGTCAAACTGTTGAAGCCTGTGAACCCGGAAGGAAAACCGGGTGAGGATGGATACCCTGTCAGCTGTGATATCGCACCACTGGAGGGTTTCATTCTAAGGTAAGTCTTTAATACTATGTGATGCATACTAGCACATTGTGCTCATAACTTGCAGGGAGAAGATTTTATTTTTTTCCCTTTCTTGAAGCAAGACTCCTCTCTTACAGCAGAGGATGTCGTTTCATTTGTGTCCAATCTTGACGTGAAGAGTTAATCCAGCTCTGAGCAGTCCTCTTATTCTCAGCAAGATAAAAACAGATATCCTTATCTTATTCAGAGTGTGAGAGAGGCATTCTGTGAACTTCACATCCCCCCTCCTTTCTTCTCCAGCTCTCCCAGGATTGGCTGCTCCACACCTCAGCATGATTGGGCATGCTGAAGTCATGTGGGGACTTTCTTGTTTTGACTGAATGTTGGTGATCATGGGGCATAATAAACAAGACCAGCAGAAGTTCAGTGTAAGAAATATGATGCCTGGCCAAGGGGACTGTAGAGGTGGGCGGGGAGTATACTGTATTCACAACACCACCAACCGAGCCCTGGACTACAGACCTGCCCACAGAATCCTGAGTATTGCAGATCTCCAAATGGCTAAAAGGGTGATATGTGACAGGTAAAGATACATGCAGGAGGCATGTATATCCTTATAGATCAGCACTATGGAAGTAATTTAGAAATGATGAGATGCTTTACATCCACTTTAATATTTTGTAAGAAAATGGTTTAATATAATGTCATAAAAAAAATTGCCTTTCCATTTCAGTTCGCAGTTAGACATAGGAGTGCAAGCAAAAGGTTCCATCAGGCAAAGTTCTGTTCAAGCCTCATTGTCACATTAACTTTAGGGCTCATGCACACTGGTGTACTTTTTGCTGTGCTGAGATCCATAATTTCTATAGATCTGCACACAACAGTATTACAATGGGGCAAAAAAGTATTTAGTCAGCCACCAATTGTGGAAGTTCTCCCACATAAAAAGATGAGGCCTGTAATTGTCATCATAGGTATACCTCAACTATGAGAGACAAAATGTGGAAACAAATCCAGACAATCACATTGTCTGATTTGGAAATAATTAATTTATTTTCGAATTATGGTGGAAAATAATAAGTGTTTTGTCAATATCAAAAGTTTATCTCAATACTTTGTTATATATCCTTTGTTGGCAATGAGAGAGGTCCAAAAGTTTTCTGTAAGTCATCACAAGGTTGTCGCACAATGTTGCTGGTATGTTAGCCCATTCCTCCATGCAGATCTCCTCTAGAGCAGTGATGCTTTGGGGCTGTCACTGGGAAACACAGACTTTCAACTTCCTCCGAAGGTTTTCTTTGGGATTGAGATCTGGAGACTGGCTAGGCAACTCCAGGACCTTGAAATGCTTCTTATGAAGCCACTCCTTCGTTGCCCAGGCGGTGTGTTTTGGATCATTGTCATACTGAAAGACCCAGCCACGTTTCATCTTTATTGCCCTTGCTGATGGGAGGAGGTTTGCACTCAAAATCTCATGATATATGACTCCATTCATTCTTTCATGTACACGGATCAGTCGTCCTGTTCCCCTTGCAGAGAAACAGCCCCCAAAGCATGATGTTGCTACCCCCATGCTTCACAGTAGGTATGGTGTTCTTTGGTTGAAACTCAGCATTCTCTCTCCTCCAAACACGAGTTGTGTTTCTACCAAACAGTTCTACTTTGGTTTCATCTGACCATATGACATTCTCCCAATCCTCTTCTGGATCATCCAAATGCTCTCTAGCAAACCTTAGACGGGCTCGGACATGTACTGGTTTAAGCAGGGGGACGCGTCTGGCACTGCAGGATCTGAGTCCCTGGCGAGTAGTGTGTTACTGATGGTAGCCTTTGTTACGTTGGTCCCAGCTCTCTGCAGGTCATTCACTAGGCCCCCCCCCCTGTGTGGTTCTGGGATTTTTGCTCACTGTTCTTGTGATAATTTTGACCCCATGGGTGAGATCTTGCGTGGAGCCCCTGATCAAGGGAGATTATCAGTGGTTTTGTATGTCTTCCTTTTTCTAATTATTGCTCCCACACTTGATTTCTTCACACCAAGCTACTTGCCTATTGCAGATTCAGTCTTCCCAGCCTGGTGCAGGTCTACAATTTTGTTTCTTGTGTCCTTCAATAGCTCTTTGGTCTTCATCATAGTAGCGCTTTGGAGTGTGACTGTTCGAGGTTGTGGACAGGTGTCTTTTATACTGATAAGTTCAAACAGGTGCCATTAATACAGATAATGAGTGGAGGACAGAGGAGCCTCTTAAAGAAGATGATACAGGTCTGTGAGAGACAGAAATCTTGCTTATTTGTAGGTGACCAAATACTTATTTTCCACCATAATTTGCAAATAAGTTCTTTCAAAAATCAGACAATGTGATTGTCTGTCTGGATTTGTTTCCACATTTTGTCTCTCATAGTTGAGGTATACCTATGATGACGATTACAGGCCTCTCATCTTTTTAAGTGGGAGAACTTGCACAATTGGTGGCTGACTAAATACTTTTTTGCCCCACTGTATATGGTATGGGCTTATTCACGCTGGTCCGTTTTTTGGGTATTCTTGATCTGATTTGGATTGCATTTTAGGTTTCTATTCTTGTAAACATTTATGCTATTGTTTACATACAGTGTAAGTGAGCCCTATATGCTGCCGCTGCTTAGCGCCAGCATGTAAACCTCATTTGTTTGTAATCAGAGGCAGCACAGCGACAGAATGGCCTTGGCTTCAGTCAAACTGCCACTGCTGGTTACACAATATTGTTTACATGTTGGCCCTGAATGAGTCATACATGCATAGGTGTAGAGCTTGGCCTTCAGTGTGTAAAATCAGTGATGGCTGCACAAGAGCAGAATGTATTTACCTAGAAAATATGTATATAAGCTCTTGTATATCTATGTATTAAAAGGTAGTATAGATCACCTTATACTTCTCAGATCCAACTCTCTAGTCCCAGCTTTGCTGATACACACTACTACTACTCTCATCTTCTGTCCTGTTTGCCACCACTGATCCCTACTTGTTTTTGCTTTGTTTTTTTGCTCTGGTATCCAAAAACAGTTCAGTAAGAAGATGAGATCTGACCCTACATGTCCATCATTGAGTATGTTTGCTGGAACTAACATTTGATCATCTGCGCTAAGAAAATTGCATCAATGAGCAATATATTTTGACTATTACAGATGGCAGTATATGAAAGGAAGCTGAGCAGTAGATTCCTTTTTTATTTTCTTTTTTTTTCTTTTTGTTCTTCCCTGCTATGTTTTCTAACTTTTTCTAACAGTATTTCTAAATTGTTGCAGACAATTACATCAATTTATATTTTCACTATTTTGGCTTGATTTGTATTTCAGAAATGCACATGATGTGTTTGGAACAAACAGATTTTTTTTTTCATGTTGTCTTTTAGGCAGACCCCAGATAACAAATAAGTCACTATTTCTTATCTCTCCAAAACAACGGTTTTCTGAGCTGGGTGATTGTAGTATAAGTAAAATGTTTCATTCACAGGGGTGGGCATGCAGTGTTTTTTACATTTTGTATTCTGCAGAGGAACTTCTGAAGTGCTCAGTATGATCCAAGCTAATCCTTTGTCTTAAACACAGCTATGAGCTCGGTTTTTTATCAGAGACACAAAATATCAACCTATATTCATGTTGTTACAGTAGTGCTTAAAGGACAAAGTCACTTTAGCTACATATTTACTTCTCTGTGTTAGTGACACCCAGTGGAGTTTTTATCCTCTGTGTAGTAATTTCCATTGCTGGCTGAATTTACTCAGTACTCCTACAGTACAGATACTTAAGTGGATTCTATGTTAAATTAGCTCAGGGGACTGGAGTATCTGTAGCAAAAGTGTAGTTGTACTTTGAAGAGGCACTGTTATAAAAGTATAGAACACACAAGCAGCTGCAGGAATGACTTTTGTGATGCAATACTTTCAGAGGGAGCATTATTCTGCAGCATCTCTGGCTAGCCAGTCTGTCAGCTATGACTGAAGGATACTGCCTATGGCAGTCTCTCAGCTACCAACAGGGCATACACCTAATATCTGAAATCAAGGTTAAAGTGGCCTGCAGTCACCTCGCAGCAAAGAAGGCACCATTTTGTGCTGCTATAGTTAACTTGGATTGTGGCAAGTGTGTTTTTTTTTTTTTTCCTCTCTATGTGTGTTAGAGGCACTGAACAATGTCTGAAGCAATGTCCCAAAAAAATAAAAGGCCAGCAGAGGGAAATTGACTAGCCACCAGTATTGCCTGGTCTCCCTGTAGCTGATCTTTCTCCATTATTATCTCCATTATTATCTCCATTATTCCCTTACCATACCTTGTTTTTCACTGTCGCTCCGTGTGCAGTCAAAACCTTTCCCTTCCTCATCTCCGTCTAGCATCCAGGGGCAGCAGCGCTTTAGATCTCACACAGATAAACATCTAAGGCTGTAGACACAAAATTGCCAAGGCACCATCACTTACCAGAAAGTGCACTGCTATTTTTTAAGAAGTGTTGAGGAAAGGGTACACCAGGGGTGCGACGGCGGCTCCCAGTGTTTCTTCCTATATGTTTCTCCTTCTATCCTCTCCCCTCATGCCGGACCTGCCGAACGTCACCCGAGCGTAAATTGTAAGTTTTAAAAGTAAGGAGGGGGCATGTTGGGGAATGGAATGGGGTGTAGCTTAGCGCGGTGCCGTGTGCGGGACTCGGCATTCACGAGTATCGCACAGCACAGGGCTGCTGAGACCATAAGACAGACTTGGTGCGTACAGGGCAGTTGGCTGAATGGACACAGGAGCAGTAAGGTCATGTAAAGCTGGTGCATACAGGTATTCCCAGTACTCATTTACTCAGCATCAGGCTGAGCATTAATAGCAGCTTTTCCTATGCTGGACTATAGCTCAGAAGGTGGTGCGCTGGTTATTATGGTACCTCTGCTTCGGTGCTTAGGACTATGCCTTCCAAGAAGGGTACAGACACCTCAAAGAAAGGCTCCTAAGGCATCTCTATCAGGCTCTGAGGATTCTAGTCATGCCTCCACAGTACCTTCCTCCCTGGAGAGATAATAGGTGGCTAATCGGGGTGAGCTGTTGGGATGGTCAGTTGCAGCTGTTTCCAATCGTACAGCCCATGTTTGTTACTGAAGATGTTTGTCCTCAGCTTTGGTTGGGTTGCTATAGAGGTGAGCTGTTTAATCGCATCCTCTTCCTGGAGTGCAAAGAAACGCGATAGATCTCCCTTTCCCACACCGGGCCCTCAAGCAAGGGAGCAGCAGTGATCACATAAAAACACATGATCGCATAACATGATCATATAAATGCAGGTTTGGATGGATATGAGTGCTTGATCACACAAGGGTGCTTGATCGCACAAGATGCTTAATCGCATAAGGATGTTTGATAGTACAAGGATGCTTGACCACGCAGAGAGGTTTGATCGCCTAAACATGCATGGTTGAAATATGAGGCATGTTAATGCATATTTACATTAAATATACAGGATTCCTCATGTTCACATAGAAATGCATGTCTGCATAGATACGTGTTGCGTAATGTGACATAACATGTTTCATAAACGCATGCTTACTTTGCAAAGCTGCTTGTTACATGGATGCGGCTGTACAGTGCGCACTTTTAGTTTCTTGCCTAAAAGCATACTTGTATGGACCATGCTTCCATGAACACACGCTTCCATGAAGGCATATTGCTTTGATACATGCTCTTTTGGAACTATTTACCTATGTTTGCATAACTACGGAACTGCCTAGGGGGAGAAGCCTACAAAACAGAGTCCCAAGGCCTCCTTATGTTGGGGCGCCCCTGCTCGATCAAGGTGGAGGAAGACTTCTATGGTTTTTTTCAGGGGCTAGTCAAGAAGATTCTTGATGGATCGGTCATCTGTGGTAGCTGTAGGCTACTCCCCAAAGACCTATGAAAGTAAGCCTTTGTCTGTCGCTAAATCACGTTGAGCGATCCTCCAGCGAAGGGGAACCCATTCGCTGGCAGACCGAGCTGGGTATTGCATGGGCCCCACCGCCCCTTAGTCGGGAGGGGTGGAGGAGGCTTGGAAAGTTTGGAAGCCTTGAGCCCGAGCGCCCTTCACGAGAGGGGCGTTCGGCCAGGCGCCCGAACGCTCACGGCCTAGGATGGATTGGTGTCTCAGGTGTAATCAGAGACCCCCTCAGAAGAAGCGGGGATATGTGGTTTTATTCAAATCTCTTCACGGTACCGAAACTGATTGGAGATGTCAGACCCATTTTTAGATCTCAAAGATCTGAATCGCTTCCTAAATATTCTCTCCTGTCGCATAGTCAGTGCGGTCAGTTGTATCCACCCTATAGGGAGGAGAAGTTGTAGCATCAATAGACATCAAAGATGCATATCTATATGTGCCAATTTTCACTAATGCACCCCCATACCATCAGAGATGCAGGCTTTTGAACGGAGTGCTAAAAACAATCTGGGAGGTCTGTCTCATTTTTAGTCCAGAGGACGCTTTGCCCATTATATTCAAAAAGAATGTTAAAATTTGATTAGTCTAACCATGGAACAATTTTTTTACTTTGCAGCAGACCGTTTTAAATGAGGTTTGGCCCAGAGAAGACAGCGTTGTCCTGATATGGCTGCTTCTTTGCATGATGGACCTTTTCCTTGCATTTTTGGATGCCACGTCCAGCTGTGTTCAGACAGTGATTTTTGAAAGTATTCCTGAGCCCATGGAGTGATATCCATCACAGAATCATGCCAGCTTATAATGCAGTGCTGTCTGTGGGCCCAAAGATCATGGGCATCCAATATTGTGTTTTCAGCTTTGTCCCTTGTGCACAGAGATTTCTCTAGATTCTTGGACTCTCTTGATATTGCCGTGTTTTCCCGAAAATAAGCCCAGGTCTCATATTACTCTTTTAGCTCTTCTAATGTAATGTGCTGTCTTCCATTGGAAGAATTGAGAGAAGCAGTGGCCAATCTATCGAATAATAAATATCCTGTGTCAAACGACCTACCGGGAGAAATATATAAAACCTATGGAGATGTGTTATTGCCCGATCTCCTAACAGTTAATCACGCTTAGGAGATGGGGTCCTTGCCTTCGATGAATGAAGCT